>NC_073304.1:119635732-119795554 GCF_027595985.1 Sorex araneus
CGGCGCAGGGCTGGGGTTGATGTCACACTCCACCCAGCCCCCGGCCTCCGAGCCGCCCGCCGTGAGGTCAGCCTGCAGGACGGCCTCCCAGCCCCTGCGGCCGTGCGCCGAGCCAAGAGGAGCCTGGCACTGCCAGGCCCGGGGCGGGGAGCCAGCTCGGGTCCCCGCTCTCCCGCCTCCCGCACCCGCTCTGCGAGCGAGGGCGGCTCCTCCAGCCCCTTGGCCGAGGCGGCTCAGCACTTCCCCCCGGAATAGGACTGCAGAGACCCCCGCCCCCCCCCCCCACCCGGGAGCTGTGGTGTGTGCTCCGGGCACAGAGCGTGTGGGGGGCTGCCGCCTCCGGTGAGGAGACGGCCGCTCTCTGGGTCCTGCAGAGGGACTGTGGGCAACAAGGAGGGGTCAAAGGGGCTCCGGGGCTCCTGATGTCAGGCGGGCCGGGCCCAGCGCAGGGCACGGGGGCTCCCCCAGGTGGAGCTCCACCCTGGGGAACCAGAGCTGAGCTCTGCGAGAATTTCCGAGCTGGGACTGGAGTGACAGCACAGCGGGGAGGGTGTTTGCCCTGCACAGGGTCCACCCGGGTTCCATCCCCGGCATCCCACTGGGCCGCCCCAGCCTGCCAGGAGTGAGCCCTGAGCAGAGTCAGGAGTGAGCCCTGAGCACTGCGGGGTGTGCCCCCCGAACCAGACCAGAACAGAAAGAATTTTGAAGAAGGGCAGAACTTAGGACAGGATCGTTTGGCCTCCACCGGGGCGTGGGGGCGTCTGCTTCTAGCTCAGGCCAGCCCTAGACGAATAGAGGCTCCCGTGCGCGGGCCAGCCCTAGACCAACTGGTCAGGCTCTCTGCGTGGGGCCCAGGCGGAGAACCAGCCGCGCAGTCACCGTCTCACGCAATCACTGCGCTGCCACTCCCCGTCCCCTTTCCAGCTGCCGCTGGCCTGTGATGACCAGGGCGCACTCGTCTGGCCACAGTGCTCACACGCACTGGGCCGCGTGCTGCATGCCACCGCACGTGTGGGAGGCAGCGGGGGTCAAGCTTCAGGGCCTCGCTCCTCAGAGCCAGGAACGCAGGGCGGGTGTCTGCCTGGCGGGGTCCACTCTGGGCGGATCCCCGCACCACACAGGACCTCAAGTCCCGTCAGAGGGACCCCAGGCGCAGAGCCAGGAGCAAGCCGGGCACCACCGGACGTGTCCCCCTTCGAAGGTGAAAAAGCAAACTCCCAGCCTCGTGCTCACAGAGCTCAAGGGGCCCTGGGTCCCGGAGCTACCATCCCTCAGCCCCCACCCTAACCCCACCTCGGGGCACTCTCAAACAAGAGCCGCACCTCTGGATCGTCTGGGGGTGCCTTGTCAACACAGGGCTCCCACACACTCCCCAGGACACGGGCACTGCACGGGACAACGTGGGGGGTTTGACACGGAGCCCCAAAGACGCAGCCTGTGTGCACCCACTCCCAAGGCCACTCTGCACCCAGCACTGTCCTGGGCCTTGGGGATATGGTGGGGGGACACCACCCTCCGCTGACCCTCCCTTTCCTGGCCCGATGAGACAAAGACGGCTGTCAGAGGCCCACGGTGGGCCCCCCGGCCGCTCCCTCTGGTGATCTTTCAGGCCGCTGGGACGCACAGCTGAACGCTGGAGGGGCCTCAGAAGTCTCTGCGTGGGCCGAAGCGAAAGGCCAGCAGGGAGGGCGCTTGCCTTGCATGTGGCTGACCAGGTTCTATTCCAGACATCCCATAGGTCCCCTGAGCACCACCTCCTGAGAGCAGAGCCAGGAGTAACCCCCGAGCAATGCCGGTGTGACCCAAAGCCCCAAACCCCCACAATCAGAACATCAAAAGGAAAGAAAGAGAAGAAAGGAAAGAAAGAAAAGGAGGGAAGGAGGGAGGGAGGAAGGAGGGAGGGAGAGAGGAAGGAAGGAAGGAAGGAAGGAAGGAAGGAAGGAAGGAAGGAAGGAAGGAAGGAAGGAAGGAAGGAAGGAAGGAAGGATCTGGCCCTGCCCACCATTGAACAGATGGGGAAACTGAGGTTAACCTGCTTTGGCAGGGCCTCCTGCTCTGAAAGGGTTAAGCGGGGCTAGCCGCCCCTGGGAGTCTGCCTGACCACAGGCCCATGTCCCCCCTGTCCCCCCACCCCCTCCCAGCTGCCTGTGGCTCTCCGTGTAAACAGCCTGTGCGTCCAGCTCGGGACACTCCCTGGGAGCTTTGGGGGGTGCCCTGTAATCTCTCCGAGGGAGCCGGGGCTCTTCCTCCCACACCCACAAACACATCACAAGCCAGACAGAACGGTGCCAGATAAGGCCATGGGATTCGGAATTTAGTGGATTTGGAATTTTCCTTGTGGGAGGCTGCTCCCAGCTGTCCATGCAGGGAGAGGGTCAGAGAGGAGGTGGGGGGCGGCCCCTGCGTGTCCCTGTGGAGGAGAAGGGATCTGGGGCCCTGGTTTCTCTGTGCACCCACCAGTGTGGCACTGGCCCCGAGGGCTCAGCCTGACCACCGCCTCATAGGAGGGCAAGGCGTTGAGGCCGCCCGGTAGGGCCAGGAGCACCCCCGATTCTAACCCTTCCAGCTCTTCCAGTCTGAAAAGAAGCACCTGGGATTTCTTTCTTTTTTTTTTTTTTTCCTTTTTGGGTCACACCTGGCAATGCTCAGGGTTTACTCCTGGCTCTGCACTCAGGAATCACTCCTGGCGGTGCTCAGGGGACCATATGGGATGCTGGGAATCGGACCCGGGTCGCCCTGTGCAAGGCAAACGCCCTACCCGCTGTGCTATGGCTCCAGCCCCACACCTGGGATTTCTTACATGACTGACTTTAGCTTCTGACCACTGCACCTTAGAAACCTTTCGGGATTGCCAACACTTCTGTGTCCCTGCATCTGAACACGGTGATGCCACTTCTGCACTTTTGTGTTCATGAAGCCACATTCAAGCATGAGCCGCGTGACGTGCCCTGGCGCTAATGTGCTGGAAGAACACCTAGAATCATCTAGAATGCTCCCGGTTCTGAGACTTTCTCGGCCACAGCAGCAGGCGCTGGGTCACAGGGAAACTTCCGGATACAGGGAAACCAGGCACAACAAACAAAAGCACGTCTGGAGACGCGGGAGCCCTTCTGGGCGGCAGCGGCCCCCGGGGTGGGGTGCTGGGAGCTGAGAGCCACAGGGGAAGGTGCTTCTGCAGGAAGTGCTCCGGGGCTGTGAGCAGTGGTGCAGCGCCTGGATGGGGGGCGGGGAGGGGGCATTCTCGTGCAAGGCAAGGATGGGACGCTGGGTCCCCATGGCCCCTTTATTTATTTTCCATTTATTTATTTTGGTTTCGGGGCCACATCCGGTGGTGCTCAAGGGTTACTCTTCGCTCTGTGCTGGGTCACTCCCTGCAGTGCTCGGCGGGAGGGACCATGTGATTCTCGGGACTGACTCCAGGCCTCCCGCACGCAAAGCACATGTTCGACCCCCTGAGCCAAATCTCCAGCGCCCCTGGTGCCCCTTTAACGGGTGTGCCAGGAAGGCTGCGGCTCCTAAGGAGTTCAGAGGCCTCACCGGACTCCCCTAGAGCACAGCGCCTCTGGAAGGTGTCCCGGAGAGGACGCGCAGGCCAGAGAGAGGAGCTTCCCTTCCCCGGCGCCTCGGCATTTCTGCTCAGCCGGCTCCTTCTGCAGTGAGCAGGGCCCGGGCTTGAGCGAGCGCAGCAGGCTGTGTCCAGGGGGCTGGAAGGCGGGTGGGACGGGGGCAGGGTGGACTCGGGCTTCCAGAGCCTCACTCCCGGGGGAGGCCAGACCCGCTGCTGGTCCTGTGTTCCCCACTCCGGCAGCACAGGAGCCGGGGCGGGGAGGAGGATGCTGTCAGGAGCGTAATAAACGACTTATTGACTGCTAAGCAGAGTTCTCAGGGCTCAGATGGAGCATGACCTTCCGGCAATTATGCCCTCTGCAAGGACCAGCCAGGCCCCTCCCGCCCGGAGGAGGTGGACGTCTGGTCCGCCCCTTCCCTTCAGGCCACGCCCACCGTCTGGGCCCTGGGAGGAAGGGCCAGCCTGGCAGAGCTCTGAGGTGCCCCTGGGGGACACAAGCAGAGGCCCCAAGCTTCTCTGGCCGGACACGTCCTTCCCAGACACACACACAAATCAGTCAGGACCCCCTGAAAACATCCCCGTAAGTGAGCGGATAGGGCACGGAGGGGTGGTGGCAGTGCCCAGTGTGGGAACCCCGAACACAGCCTCTGCAGAAGCATCCTGGAAGGGAGGCGTGCTGCCGGGGGATCACCTGATGCCGGGTCAGGGCCTCTTTGTCGAAGCCCAAATCGCAAGGTGGCGGGGGCCCCAGGCGCTGTGCGCTCATCACCAGCTCCCGCAGGGCAGGGCTGATCCTGGGCTGAGCACTGAATCAGGAGTCTGAAGTTACAATGGCGTCCGCCTAGGCTCGGCTCTGTGAGTGACAGGTTGGGCGGGGGCTACTCTGCTTCCCAGAACCCTGCTTCACTCCTCTGCCAAGGACTTCGGCCAGTCTCACAAGGACTCACAGTGCATGCAAACTGCCTTCCCGCCCCTGCCCAAGGCCAGGGCAGGTGCAGGTGCTCAAGGCCCATAACACAGCTGGCACTCGAATGGGGTCTAGGCGGAGGGGACCCTCAGGGGCCAAGAGGACAGCAGATAAAGCAAGCAAAACAGGCTGCACGGGATGGAGCTGGGTGTGTGTGTGGGATGGAGTTGTGTGTGTGCGTGGTGTGTGTGTGTGTGTGTGTGTGTGTGTATAAGATGGAGCTGGATGTGTGTGTGGGATGGAGCTGTGTGTGTGCGGGGGGATGGCGCTGATGTGTATATGGGATGAACCTGGATGTGTGTGTGGGATGGAGCTCTGTGTGTGTGTGTGTGTGTATGTGTATGGGGTGTGGTTGGATACGTGTGTGGGATGGAGCTAGAAGTGCACAGTCACAGGATTTGGAGCCAAGGTTTCCCTGAGGACCCAGAGTACATGAGACCTGTAGGTAAGGAACAAGGAACGCCATCCCTCACTGAGCGAGGCACACACGGACCCACACAAACATCTGAACACAAAGACACACACATGTGCACACCCGAACACGGGAACCTGCCGGGACACTGGTCCCACCTCCTCCCCCAGGCGACCCAGAAGAGGAAAGGTTGGTGCAGAGAGCTGTGGGGCACCCAGTGCCCATGAAGCCTGAGAGCTGCCCTCCTCCTCGTCCCTGGAGGCGGCACAGGGAGGCCCCCGGGCCCCTTCACTCCGGAAGGGCTCAGTGCTTAAGTCTCCCAGCAGAGTCAGGAGGAGGCCAGAGATACCGTCGCAGTCTCGGTATTTCCCGGGGAAATTCGGGTTAGGTGATTTCCCAGTGTGCAGTGACAAACCAAGCGGGCAGGGCCCTGGGGCCCACGGCTGGATGCAGAGGATGACAGGAGGGCCCCGGCCCGTCTCACACCACCTCACAGGAAAGACAGCTTCCGACACAAGCCGCTCGGTACTCTGCCCCTTTTCCTCGTCCGTACATCTGGGACTCCGCCCTAACGCCTCTTGGACACCACCACCTTTGTTTTTCGTTTTTGGGCCAACGGTGCTCAGGGCTTACTTACTCCTGCTGGGGCCCAGGGGACCAGCTGTGGCACCAGGAGACGTGTGCAGGTGCCTTAACCCTTCCATTTATACTGTCTTTCTGTCCCCACCTTCGCAAGCTTCGCAGGGACCACCCGCAGAACTCAGGGAGCCGGGCCCGGGGCTGCAGTGCCCGGCGGAGCCCACCGGCAGGCACTGAGTAGGACCGTGTGTGCTGGGCAGTGATCCCCGGCACCTGCCAGCCCCGTGCTCAGCCGAGGAGTCACCTCCCGGACCCACAAAGGTGCATCTAGGGAAGAGCGACAGAAGTGGGACTGTCGGGACCAGGAATGCAAAGGGACTTTTGTGAAGTCTTTACCGTCCGAGTTTCTGTCCCAAGGGTTGCTTCCATTTCCCTCTGCTCCATCTGATATCCCCCCGCCCCCCAGAGCATTACTCGAAGGTCTAGTTTCTCAGTCTTACAAAAGAAAGTGGTACCTCTGAGTTGTTTGGGTTTCACTGCTCTGTTCTTGGGTGAGTTTTGACATTGTTGCGGTGGGGGGGAGTTGTTTTGGGATGGAGCCCAGAACACCTGGGGTCACACCTGGCAGTGCTCAGGGATCACTCCTGGCAGTGGTCAGAAAACCATATGGGGTCGCCGGGGATTGAACCCAGGTTGGCTGCATGCAAAGCCAGTGCCCTAACACTGTATTATTGCTCCAGCCCTGATGCTTTAACGTTGCTGTAGGTTTGAGGGTCCCTGTTATACCATTTTGTGAACTGGCTGTTCATATTGTTTATTTACTTCTCATTTTAAATTTAATTTTTAGGGTTTTTTTGGGGGGAGGAGGGGGCCACAACGGGCTGTGCTCAGGGCTTACTCATGACTCTGTGCTCAGAGATCACTCCGGGCAGGTTTGGGGGGACCACGTCCAGTGCTAGGGTTGATCGCCTGCAAGGCAAGTGCCTGGGCCTCTCATTTGTGTTTTTTCCACTCCGTTTGAATACAGTCTTATTGATGTGCCACTGGTTTACGATACCACATAATTTCAGAAGTACAATTTCACATGTCCGTATTTGCAAAGCCTGTTCTTTTTTTTTTTTTTTTTTTTGCTTTTTGGGTCACACCCAGCGATGCTCAGGGGTTACTCCTGGCTTTGCACTCAGGAATTACTCCTGGTGGTGCTTGGGGGACCATATGGGATGCTGGGGATCGAACCCGGGTCGGCCGCGTGCAAGGCAAACGCCCTACCCGCTGTGCTATCACTCCAGCCCCTGCAAAGCCTGTTCTTATCTTTCCCCCACTTTAAAAGAATTAGGGTTTTAGTTCTTTGGTCCTTCAATATTTTAAGATGTTTTGTATTTGGGATGTTAGTTCTTGTCAATGATTATTTAACACTTTCCCCCAGCTGGCCAAATAATCTCTTTTGACTTGCAGTAGAGTGCTATACTGTCAAATAAAAAAGTCAGAAGTATCGATTTGGGGGGGCCTGTGTGATAGTAACGGGGGACAGAAGCTTGTACCGCAAGCTTGGCTCTGGCTCAAGGGTTCAAGCCCTGCCACCACAGAGTCCCCCGAGCACTGCCCAGGGTCACTCCTGAGCACAGAGTCCATATCAGTCCACGAGCAACAACAGGTATGTGACCCCCACCCCCGCAAAATGGTGAACTGAAAAATGCTCATGGCCTCTGTATTGAGACGCCTTTCCCCGCAGATTTCATCTAGTGCCCGCGTCCTATGGCTGTTTACACTAGATTCCTAATTCGTTTAGTAGTTGTCAGTATGATGTGAAATATGAACCACATTTTGTCTTTTTCCAAAGGCCTGGCCACTTATTGAAAAGGTCTGTCCTTATAAGCCCTGAGTTCAACCCCTGGCACCACCAAGATGAAATAGCATCTACCCAATGATTCAAGACTGCCCCTTCTATGGGGCTGGAGCGATAGCATAGTGGGTGGGCGTTTGCCTTGCACGCAGCTGACCCGGGTTCGATTCCCAGCATCCCATATGGTCCCATGAGCACCGCCAGGGTTGATTCCTGAGTGCCGAGCCAGGAGTAACCCCTGTGCAACGCCAGGTGTGACCCTCCCCCGCCAAAAAAAGACTGCCCCTTCGTCACACACCTATTCTCAGCTGCACCGGGGCTGAACTCTGGACTTGACTTCTGACTGGTCTCTTGACTGACACATAGACACTGTTTCAGTTATGGAGGCATGAGAGGGTGTTTCAGTAGCTGGTAGAGACAGGATCGTTTTACTTCTTCATTCACTCTCGGGTCTCTGGGCTCTCCTGTTTAATCACATTGGCTGGCACTTCAGCAGAGTGTCGGGAAGAGAAGGGGAATCTCCACGCTTCAGTCCTGCCCTTCGTGGAAACCTCATTAGTGGATCCCCTCAGGTAAGACAATGGCTTCAGGGCACGGATACAGATCATTCTTTTTTAAAAAATTGATTTATCATTGGCTTACAGCACTCCAGGAGTCCGGGGTTTAGCTTATCACTTTTTAAGTACACAGGATTCACCATGGACAATACCAACGTCCCTGCCCCTCCCCGACCCCAGCACCCCGAAAGGCCATCACACACTGCCCCTCGGCCCGCGGGAAAGTCGGGAAGGCAGTTATGCTGCCTTCGTGCCAGTTCATTTGCTTTCGTCTCTTTTTATATTTCTCCTAAGAGTGGGCTCTCAGGTCTTCCCTGTTCTATTTCCCTCGGCACAGCCACCTCCAGTCCCGTCCATTCTGTCCTACCAGGCACGGTTTCATCTTCCTTAATGGCAGCGCAGAGAGCTGCGGCGACTGTCACCACGGCTGCTTTGGTCGCTCCTGCCGTGGACCTGGGGGTGAGCTCAGTCCTGGCGACGGTGAGGGATGCTCGTACGAACACAGAGGTGGGAATATCTTTTCACATCAGTATGTGCATCTCTTCTGGAGCCAACAGCCTAGGAGGGGTACCACTGGGCCAAATGGCTTTTCCATTTTATCCCTTTTTTTCCATTTTTATCCTTTTTAAAGGGATCTTCACAGCATTTTCCAACAAGGCTATAGGAACTTACAGTCTTACCAATCATGTACAGGGTAAAGCTTTTTTAATCATACTGGAAAGCATCCCTTTATTCCATGAGAGTTTAAACCACGAATAATTGGTGAATTTCATTTTTCAGCACACAGAGAAAAATCTCATGATTTGGTTTCCTCAGAGTCATTCATATGGTGAAGGATGGTAATCTGGTTATCCATGATCAAATTCTGTTAAAGACCTTAAAATTTTAAAATGCTGTACGCCAATGATAAATCAATAAACTATGGAAATAAAATACATTAAAATTCATTAAAATGTCATTATATATTAATTTCTTAGTATTAATGGATCCGTTTTGAACCAACCTTGCATTCCGAGAATAAGCCCGGTTTGGTCTTTATATTATTGTTTTCTTTGAAAAAGAGGAGGTTGGGTATGGATGGTGACAACTAGCATTTCTCAAATGCCTTCTCCACTCTCTGCACACATCACTCCCGGGCTCAGTCCTCAGGAGTGCTGTTTGAAGCAGCCGGTGGGACTCCCAAGGCTCGGAGGAGAAAACTGGGCCTTGGGTGCAGGAAGGAGGCCAGCACCACACGCCCGCAAGGAAGACAGCTTGGAATCTGGCACCCGGCAAATCCGAAGGCCTCAGCTGACGTGGGCAGTATTATTTGGCTGCTACCTAGTCATTAAAGACGTTTCCTATGATAAGATGTTGGAAAGGGGATGTCTCCAATTCCTGGGGAGGGCTGGGAGGGGGGGCATCGCTGGCTTCTTCTCCCAGATTCAGAGTCTCGGCTCATGCTGGAGCAGGGATGGAGAGGGGACCCTATCCCCAGGCAGTGTGTGTGTCCCAGGAGACAAACACCCTTGAGCCTTTTGGGGGGTGGGGGGCTCCAGCTCTAGCCAGCTGCCTTGGCATCTGTATTTCAGGAGCACAGCCTGGGCTCCAGGGATTCGGGGGAGCGAAGCCCGGGGAGAAAGGCAGAGCTGCCTCCGTCCACTCCCTGCTGGCCCTCTCTGCTCAGTGCAGCCGCCGGCCACGGGATTATGTAACTTCTGGCGGGGGCGGCAGATGGTGTGCCAGCTTGCACGCGTCAACCGGGCACCGACACTAACCCTGCCTGACGTGGCACCCTGGCCACCTCGGCCCTGGGCCAGGGAGCGTGGGGTAGGAGAGGAAATGACCCAAACCCGGGTCGTGCTGGTCCTGGAGGTCAGCAGCCATGGCCCACGGGGCTGTGCACAGTGGAGGCCCCCCGGGGAAACAGGACCGTACACGTATGTGCTGGGCCCCACGCGGGGTCCCTGGGGACTGGAGACAGTTTCCAAGGCCCCACTCTGGTGTTTCATTCCACAGGCTCCGTCTCCTCGGGGCCTCCCTGGCACCTTGCCTCAGAAATGAAGCTTCCAGACTCCCAGCCCAGTGCTCGCCCCAAGTGTGTATGGAACTGTCAGCTCTGTCCCTCCCAGGGCCCCTCAGGCAGGTGACGGAGTCACCATCCTAGCCAGTGGGGGGCCAGAGCGAAGCAGGAGAAGGAAGGAAAGAAGGAGCAGGGGTTTCCCACCAGCTTCTCTCAGCAGAGAGAGGCCCTGTCCCACACTGCCCCCGCCCATCCTGACAGCCTGTCAAAATCCCGTTGTGCAGGGAGGAGGATGTGGGCTCAGGGAGTCACCATGAGTGACAGAGTCGGGACCTGAGCCCAGTTTTCCAAGTCCAGAGTGGACCCGTGGCATTCGCAGAGACGAAGGGAGACGGGCCTGGTGAGCTGCGGGCGGAGAGTCCACGCACAGCTTCCGACCTTCCGCGCGGCGCTTTCTGCTGCTGCTGTGGGTATTGCTGCTGCTGGTGATGTGTGTGTGTGTGTGTGTGTGTGTGTGTCTGTATCTGTGCGTGTCTGTGCATGTGTCTGTGTGTATCTGTGCGTGTCTGTGTATCTGCGTGTGTCTGTATGCATGTCTGTGTATCTGTGTGTCTCTGTGTGTCTGTGTGTATCTGTGCATGTCTGTGTGTGTCTGTGTGTGTCTGTGCATGTATGTGTATCTGTGTGTGTGAGTCTCTGTGTGTTTCTGTGTGTGTCTGTGTGTATCTGTGCATGTCTGTGTGTCTGTGTGTATCTGTGCATGTGTCTGTGTGTATCTGTGCGTGTCTGTGTATCTGTGTGTGTGTCTGTGTATCTGTGTGTGCCTGTGTATATCTGTGTGTGTCAGTGTATCTGCATGTCTGTGTGCATGTCTATGTATCTGTGTGTGTCTCTGTGTGTCTGTGTGTGTCTGTGTGTGTCTGTGTGTATCTGTGTGTGTCTGTGTGTGTCTGTGTGTGCACATGCGCACACAGAGCAGGATGCGTGAACCAGCAGGAAAACTCGGGGTCACGCCAAATTTGCAGCAGTGGTTCCTGACCCGCAGCGCTGAGCTCCAGGAACAGCTTGCAGATCGTCGGCTCGAGGGCCAGCAGGTGCCCAGCTGTGAGCGCAGTAGCTGTGCCAGGTCTCCTGCTGCCTCAGCCAAGGGCCTGGGGGTGCGGGATCTCCCAGGGGTGCTCCTTGAATACTAGCACTGGACCTGGCTCCAGGGAGAGCCTGGCGGTAGCAACGGCTCCCTGCACCCAGCACAGCTCCTGCCAAGAGGCCGGCGGTGGTGGCTGCAGAGGCTTCCCGGGGCCTCCACCCGGCCCTCGAGGCCTGTATCAGCCCTCGCGGCCTCAGGGACCGCGTGCGGGCAATGGGGACTTGGTGAGCCAGGCAAGGTGGCGGGGCACCATCAACGGGCCTGGAGCTCCAAGGAGGAAACACCTTCTAAAAGGGCCCGGGTCAGTTGCCAGGCCAAGAATTGCCCAGCTTACCAGCTCACGGGATGCGCCCACCTGCAGCCCTGGCACCTGACTCTTCCTGGCAGCCCTGAACCGTGCAAATGCCCTGCCCTGTCCAGAGGGGGCAGGAAAGAACAGACTCACTGGCCGGGCAGTGAGCAAAGGCAGCAACCAGAAGCCTGGAGGGAGGCTGGGGGAGGCCGTGGGGACCCCCTGGTCCTCCACTGTGTCCTGGGTGTGGGGGGAGGCTTGGCTGGTCATCCGGCCCATGGTGCTCAGGGAGCACCACTGAGGGCCGGGCCCTGGAACATGCACCCCCCCATCACACGGCGTCCCCTCACCTACTGCCCCCACACCGCCCTGCCCCAGCCCCAGCCCGGGGCCTCACACTGTCCTGCTGTGTCACAGAAGGACCCAAGGTGCGGTGCGGGGGGGGGGGGGGCAGACAAACTTTCCTGGAATTTCTGCCTCCACTTCCCGCAGGTCTGCGTGCTTCGGGGTGTGGGGTTCTCGGCTGGGCGCGGGCGGCGCCTCTGATCGCATTACAGGGCTGCTCTGCACAGTCTGTCTCCCGCCCGGGATGCCCCAGGCGCCCCGGGGGCCAGGCGGGCTGGGGTGATCTCCGCAGAGGATGTTCAGCGGGCCACCACCGGACAGGACAGCAGGCGGCAGCCCCTGCGGGCCCCTCACCCTGCCCGCCACTCACCAGGAAGCCAGGAACTGGAGAGACAAGGCGACGGTGCGCTGGAGGGAAACTGAGGCAGCATCTGCCCTGCCTGAGCCCTCACTCTCACAGAGGAAGCAGGCGCCCCACCCCCCACCCAAGTCCAGGGAGGAGGGGCCCCCAGCAGGCCAGGCACTTGTCACTTCCAACTCCTTCCCATTCCAGCCTCTGCTCTGCCCCCACCGGGCCCCAGAAATCTGACTTTCCCAGCTGATCAACTACAAATCGGACTGAATTCTGAATTTCAGGGTGGCCGCGCTGACCTTACACCTCCACTGACACGCGCTCCCTTCCACCCTCCCAGAGTACCTTCTCTGCCTCCCCAAAGTGCTCTTCCTTCAAAAGGCCGGTCAAGTACCACCCCTCCTCCTCCAGGAAGCCTTCCCTAACCTGTCACATAGACTCATAGGTAGCTTCATTCAACGGCTGCAGCACCACGGGGCAGCACTGCCACGTACCGATGACAAGGACTGTTACTGGAGGAACCGGAGAACACACAACGTGGAAAAAGGCAACAGAAAGAAGGAGTGAAGACGAATGAAGCCCAGAAGGCAGGCCACATGCCCACGGGCACGCAGCACGCCCAGAGCGAGGACACAAGCAGAGCTACAGCGCGACCTGCCCCCTGAGGAAAATACCCCAAGGCATGGCTCCTCCACGGATGGGGCCTCTACGTGGCATCCTCCACACTCCTGCCGACCCCAGCATAGCTGCCCAGAGCCTGCCCACACGCGGGAGGAACAAGGGTGCACGCGCCCAAGGGCTGGGCGCCCATCTCCTGCGGGGACAAGCTTCCTCGACACCCCTGACCAGCATCCCGGGCCCTGGGGAAACAGACGGAAACCTGCATGGCCGCGTCTGGGACCCCCACCCATCAAAGTCCCCCACCCCTTAGAGCCCCTCTATTCCTCAGAGCCCCCACCCCTCAGAGCCCCTCTATCCCTCAGAGCCCCCACCCCTCAGAGCCCCCACCCCTCAGAGCCCCCACCCCTCAGAGCCCCCCACCCCTCAGAGCCCCTCTATTCCTCAGAGCCCCCACCCCTCAGAGCCCCTCTATTCCTCAGAGCCCCCACCCCTCAGAGCCCCTCTATCCCTCAGAGTCCCCCACCCCTCAGAGCCCCTCTATCCCTCAGAGCCCCCCACCCCTCAGAGCCCCTCTACCCTCAGAGCCCCCCACCCCTCAGAGCCCCTCTATCCCTCAGAGCCCCCCACCCCTCAGAGCCCCTCTACCCTCAGAGCCCCCCACCCCTCAGAGCCCCTCTATCCCTCAGAGTTCCCCACCCCTCAGAGCCCCTCTATCCCTCAGAGCCCCCACCCCTCAGAGCCCCCACCCCTCAGAGCCCCCCACCCCTCAGAGCCCCTCTATTCCTCAGAGCCCCCACCCCTCAGAGCCCCTCTATCCCTCAGAGTCCCCCACCCCTCAGAGCCCCTCTATCCCTCAGAGCCCCCACCCCTCAGAGCCCCCACCCCTCAGAGCCCCCCACCCCTCAGAGCCCCTCTATTCCTCAGAGCCCCCACCCCTCAGAGCCCCTCTATCCCTCAGAGTCCCCCACCCCTCAGAGCCCCTCTATCCCTCAGAGCCCCCCACCCCTCAGAGCCCCTCTACCCTCAGAGCCCCCCACCCCTCAGAGCCCCTCTATCCCTCAGAGCCCCCCACCCCTCAGAGCCCCTCTACCCTCAGAGCCCCCCACCCCTCAGAGCCCCTCTATCCCTCAGAGTTCCCCACCCCTCAGAGCCCCTCTATCCCTCAGAGCCCCCCACCCCTCAGAGCCCCCACCCCTCAGAGCCCCTCTATCCCTCAGAGCCCCCCACCCCTCAGAGCCCCCACCCCTCAGAGCCCCTCTATCCCTCAGAGCCCCCCACCCCTCAGAGCCCCCACCCCTCAGAGCCCCTCTATCCCTCAGAGCCCCCCACCCCTCAGAGCCCCCACCCCTCAGAGCCCCTCTATCCCTGAGTCCCCCACCCCTCAGAGCCCCTCTACCCTCAGAGCCCCCCACCCCTCAGAGCCCCTCTATCCCTCAGAGTCCTTCTATCTCTCAGAGCCCCTGCACCCCTCAGAACCCACTCACAGGAGCTGCGGGAGCCCAGAGAAAGACCCGGTTGGCGGGGGATGGGGGGGCGCACCATCCACTCCCGTCCCTCCTGCTCCCCTCTAGCTAACTCCAGCGGTCCCCTGGCCCCGAGAGGCAGCAGCAGACGTGGGTCCCATCAATCCCCACCCACAGGAGCCCAGAGATGACCAGCTCTGGAGTTCGACCTGGCCAAGTACCAGGCCCCCTCCTCCTGGCAGCGCCCTACCCCGAACAGCCCTCTGCACCCCTCAGATCAATCCTCACGGCCCACAGGGTCAAAGGGAGGTTCCCTTCAGTAAGGGGCCCAGGGCCTGGGGCCACAGCAGGATACAACAGCTGGAGCCTCAGTCTCCCCCCATTCACCAGACACCACGGCCACAGCCTCTGTACCCCACAAACTCCCCACATGCACCAGACACCCCGGCCTCGGCCTCTGCACCCCCACACACCCGACACGCACCAGACACCACGGCCACGGCCTCTGCACCCCCACACCCCCCACATGCACCAGACACCACGGCCACGGCCTCTGCACCCCCACACCCCCCACATGCACCAGACACCCCGGCCACGGCCTCTGCACCCCCACACCCCCCACATGCACCAACACCGCAGCCACTACACCCATGTACCCCACGTGCACCCAAGCACACCCCTGGCCATGTGCCTCCTGCAGTTCCCGCGGACTAAACCTCCCGCCCCCCTTCTCTGCAGAGAACCTGCATACCCCCACACTCATGCAACACCCCACCTCCCACTGCCCTCACCTCCACCCACCGCCCTCCCCGCCCCTCCCCCCATGTACAGCCGCACACTCACACCCACAGCCTCCGCCTTCCTCAGAGAGGAGCCGGGAAGTTGTGAGGTGCTCAGGGACCTCCTGAGCTGGAGGTGAGAAGGAGGGAAGCTGGGCGGCTCCCACACACTGGCGGAGCTCTGCAGGGGAGGGGCGTGGCTGGGGGGGGGCAGGCAGAGGCCAGCACCGACCCAGGTAAGCAGCATCAGCGCAGCGCCCAGTTAGATGCTAATCAGGCCGCTTTGTCCGCCAGGGAACAAAGGGAGGGGCAGGCAGCTCTCTCTCACTCCCGAGTGCTTCCGGCTTTCGGGGTGCCCCTACCCCCAGCCTGGCCGCGCTGCAGCCAGGACCTGTGGCTTGGCCTCCCTGGGCGGCAGGAGTGCCCACAGCTCCCAGGCAGCTGGCCGGCCTGCCCAACTTAAGTCCAGGAGCAGAGGCCAGCTCCTGGGGGCCAGGGCATCCCCCCGAGTGAGTAGGATGGGGTGAAACGCCCGTGGCTTTACCCCAGGCCCCCCAGCCACGAGCAGAAGCCCCAGACCAACTTAATACGCTAAAAATTTAAAGGGGGGAGCAGGGTGCTGAAGCCTTATACCCCCCCAGAACTGTCCTTCTGTGGATTATTCTGATGGCTGGGTAGAGATTGTTTTTTGAGAGAGAGGGAGAGAAAGGGAGAGGGAAAGGAGGGGAGAGAGAGAGGGAGAAAGTGAGAGAGGGAGAGAGAGAGAGGGAGGGAGGGAGGGAGGGAGGGAGGGAGGGAGAGGGAGAGGCAGGGAACAAGGCGCTTGTTTGGTTTCATTCCGTCTTCACAGCTCTAATGACTCCATTCCTGGAAACTGGAAGCCCGGCAGGAGGCAGCCCCAGCCCAGCCCGGCTAGGGGCTCGGCCCCCTGCGCCCCTGTTTCTCTTCCCCAGCCCCAGCCTCTCGGGTCGCCCTTCCCTAAAGGGCTGGTGGGTCCTAGGGTCTCCTTCCCACCCGCCCTCAGCAGTGAGGGGCTCCCTGGAGCCCGCAGGCTTTGTTTGGGGCCACACCCAGCCGGCGGGCTCCGGGGACCACCTGGGATTGCAGGGGCTTGACCCCGGGTGTGCAGAGCCAGTCTCTGCCCGTCCTATGGCTCAGCCTCTCCCTCCCAGTGCTCCTCGGCCTGCAGGGCCCTGGGTGCGGGGGCGGGAACAGGGTCCCGCGCCCAGAGTTCAGGAGGGACTCAACAAGTGAGCGGCCGGCCGGAGCTGCGCCTCCAAACTCCCAAATGAAACATAAAAGTCAACCCCCCCCCACCCCCAGCCCCAACTATGCAAATGGATGCAGGGCTGTGCGCTCCACGGGAGCTGGGAAGGCCCTGGGCGGCCCAGAGCGTGGCCTGGCCGATGCCGAGGCCGGTCCCGGGGCCACACCTCTGGTCTGGCCCTGCCCTGCTCCACGCACCCCACTCCCCCGGGAGACTGGAGGCCAAACCAAGCTCATGTCCAGCTGCTGGCCGGGGCCCTGGTGCTTCGGGCCCAGGCCCGGCTGGTCAGCTTCTAGTCCGGGCGGAATGAAGGCATCGGGGCCGCAGGCCTGGGCTCAAACCCCAGTTCTGTCCCCCAGTCCCAGAATAACCTCCGGCAAGCCAGGGCCTGTCCCACAGCACCGGCAGTGCCGTAAGTGGGCTGGAAAAGTGGGAAACTGTTTTGTCCTCCAGAATTCCCAGCGTGGACAGGGGGAGGAGAGAGATTCCAGAAGAAATTCCTCCCCTGCCGCGGTATCGCGCTCTAATGAGAAAGTCCATTAAGACACTCTTGATTTTTCCATTTGTTTAAGTGAGATAGGCGGCTGCCACAGCGCGGAGGGAGAGAAGTACGAACGCTTTACACACACACACACCACACACACACACACACATACTCACACACACACATATTCACACACACATATTCATACACACACATACACTCACACACACACTCACACACACACATACACTCGCACTCACACACATATTCACACACTCACACTCACACACACATATTCTCACACACACACACACACACACACACACACTCACGCCAGAGACAGAGAAGAAACACCATCTTAATTGCACCTTGGAAAGAAGTGTCACCAGGACCCCTCGGTTCCCTCTCAAGCCCCAGCGGGAAAGGCAAAGCTCATTAAAAGCTCCGGGAAAGAACCCCAGGCTTTGCAAAGTGGCCGCTCGGGGTCAGGCACCTGCGGACAGTTTCCTTAAAGGCTCGGAGCAGCTTTTTTTTTTTTTTTTTGCTTTTTGGGTCACACCCAGCAATGCTCAGGGGTTACTCCTGGCTTTTGCACTCAGGAATTACTCCTGGCGGTGCTTGGGGGACCATATGGGATGCCGGGGATCGAACCCGGGTCGGCAAAGCAAACGCCCTACCCGCTGTGCTATCGCTCCGGCCCCTCGGAGCAGCTTTACATCTGATTTCTCTACGCTCAAACTTGGGGCCCTCCCCAAAGAGAAATCGGGGTGTTGTACTGGAGTCCATCCCCGTGTTCATTGGGGATGGGCGTGGGGGGAAGAGGAGAGAGAGGAGAGCTACAGAGGAGCAAAAACACCCCTGCCCCCAAAAGCCCCTCTCTGTGAAGAGCTCAGGGTTCGGTTTGGTTCGGTTTTGCTTGCCAAGCCTTTGCTCATGGTGGGGATGGAGGGGGGGGAAGAGTAAACAGGAGGAGACCCAGCAGAGGTCCAGCCTGGCCCAAATCAATCTGCCCCCACAACCCGAGGTTGGGCGAAGGTGAGAGGCCTTCCGGCCTTGCTTTTCCCCATCAGAGAAATGGTCTCAGGAAGGGTCGGGGGGAGAACGAGGCTCTGGAAGGTGTTCTGTGTGTGCTGCCTGGCAGCAAAGGGCCTGTGTGGGAGGCTGGGACACGGCCTCCCTCCCCAAGGCTGTCTTCCAGGGCCGCACATTCTGCGCAAAGGGAAGGCTGCAGGCGGACCCCACGTTGGCCCCTCTCCAGGCTGGTGGGCAGGCTGCCCCTGCAGCGCTAAGTAATGAGAACAATTCCAACACGGGCTCCGCTCACTAGTGAGAAATCAAAGCCGGGTATTAGAGGACATTTCTGGCTGGGCACCATTCGGGCCCAAATCCATCAAAACCCTGGGCTCGGGGCCTTTCTCCTGGGGAAGGTGGGGGCTGGCTGCTTTGTAGATCAGCAGGGCAGGCCACCCCCAGAACTGACTCTCCGGCTCCGGGGAACGCAGGGCCGGCTGTCTCATCTTTCTGCGGGGGGGGGGGCTTTCTCCCACCTGCGGGAGTAGGGGGGGCGCTTTCTCCCGCCCGGGGGGTTCCCACCCCAAGTTTCTGCCTTGCCCCTACATAAACAGCTTCTCAGGACCCACCGCTGTCCAAGGGCCATTTATAGAGATTTTACCCTACCCTTCAATCACCCCCCCCCCCCCCCGCAAAGAAAACACCCTCAAAGCAGAAACCAGCACCCGGGCCGGCACCTCCCACATCCAGCAGCGCAGTAAAACAAGGTTGGCCATTCAGCAGCCTGCCCTCTCCCGTCATTACCGTCCAACTTCAAAACACCGCTTTAAATACCAGAGTCTGCCCAAATCATAATTAACCTGGATCAAATGATTGAGTGTCGTAACTTTACAACACAGGGCTGGAAGGGAAAAAAAAGTGGGGGCTGTGCCTGACTCGGTTGGGGGTGGGAGAGCGTGGGAATCATTCTTTCCAGGAGGCTATTTGGGGTGGGGATGGGGGCGAATGTCAAGTGCGCGACGGAGAGGGAGTGGGGGAGCGCTGCGTGTGCATCCCCCCCCGAATTTTCTCCCCCAGTCTTCCTGCCCCGGGACTGGCGGAGATCCCGCAGCCCAGCCCGGACCCCCGCTGTCCGCGGCGCCGCGCGCAGACCGCCGGCGCGGTGGGCGCACGGGCTCCCGGGGGCTGGCCGGGCGGGACAGGTCCTGCACGGAGCGCGGGGAGCCGGGGAGCCGATGCCGGGGCGAACGCCCCTCGGCTGCGCCCTGACCCATTTAAAAAGAAAACTCCTGGAACCGGCGGCGGGATCCACCCGGCACACGCACCGCGCCCGGCGCCGCCAGCACACGGGAAACACACTCGGTCCTTCTTCCGTCCGGACCCGCGGGCCCCACGAGGCCGGGGACAGCGACGGGCACTCGGCCCTCGCCCGCGCCCCTGCCCGAGCCGCCGTCGGCACGCGGAGCCGGTAAGTTGCGGCGCGGGGCGCGGGGCGCGGGGTCGCGGGTCCGTCGAACTCGGCTCTCCCGGCGCGCCCGCCCGTCCCCGCTGCAACTTGGGCGCGCGGGGCCGCCCGCTCCTACCTGCGCGGCTCGGCGTCGGGTCCCAGCACAGCAGCATCGCCAGCAGCAGCGCGCGCGGCGCTCCGCCCGGGGCCCGCATGCTCCCGCCGCCCGGCTCGGGCGCGCCTCCCCCGGGGCTCGGCGCCTGGCCCCAGCCTCGCCGCCGTCTCCGCCGCCGCCGCCGCCTCGCCGTCCTCCCGGGCGCCCGGCCGCGCCGGCCCGCGCCCTCCGCGCCGCGCGCACGGCCGGGCCCCGCGTCCGCGCTGCCCAGTTGCGGCGGCCGCAGCCGGCTGCGCTCGGCGCCCGCCGTCCGAGCCCGCGCGCGTCCCTGCGCCCGGCGCCCGCTCCGCGCCGCGCCGCCAGCCACAATGCCCAGCGCCGCCGCCGCGCGCTCGCCCGAGCCGGCCGGGACCGGGGGGCGGGGCGGGGGCGGGGCCTCTGGGCGAGGGCGGGGCCGGGGAGGGGCCGGGGCGGGTCAGGGCCGGGGAGGGGCGGGGCCTGCCGGACGGGGGCGGGACCGGGGCGGGGCGACGGCCCACGGGGCGGGGCCTCGCGGGCGGGGATGGGGCCGGACAGGGCACCGCTCCCGGCGTGGGGGGATCCGACTGCCCGACTTGGGGACCCTCAGGGTGGGGGGGTGCGTCGCATGATGTCCGACCTGGCACGCTGGAAAACCTGGCTGCTGAGTGCTAGCTGGAAGCGGAATCTGCTCTATTTGTGTCTGCGTGTGTCTGAAACGGAAGGAAATTGACCTTGGCTCTCTTTTTCTGGTCCTGTTTGTGGGCGCCTTTGAGCCAACTCGGGGCTCTCCCTTTGGCTCCCTGGTCCCTGTCGGGCTCTATGCCTCCTGCATGTGGGAATCCGTCCTCAAAAGTCTCCCCCAATGAAAACAAAAAATTCTCAAGGGCTCAAGAGTTTGGGTTAACCGGGGTCTTAGGGCTCTGGCTCCTGAGCACAGACCGGGGTCACTCGGTTGGCCCTTCCTGGGACAGACTGTTTACTCCTCTCCGACTGACTCTCCCAGCCACAGGCCCGAAGGCGTTAAAAACCAGACCCCTGAGTGGCCTTGGGGGAGAAGGGGATGGACAGCCATTTATGGCTGCACCCTCTCCTGCTGTGTGACCGTGAGGCTGCTTGACCTTTCTGATGCCATTTTCATCATCATCTGGTGATAACTGCATTACACGGGGGACTAGATCCAAGGGCGAAATGCATGGGACCTGCAGATCGAATGTCAGTCATGTCTCATTCCAAGACCTCGGCTCCTGTTTATCTGATTCCTGGGGAAGACTTAATGCCCCAAGGACAGTGCAAGAGGCATGAGGCACCAAGGTGCGCTTGAGGGAGAGGGGTGTCTTGAAATCGAAACCCGGGGTGAACAGATGGAAGAGATTTCCTTTGTGCCAGCACAGTTAAGAATTGTCGAGGCTTCACCTCAATGACTCCTCCAATAATGGGGAGAAAAGAGTCATTTGTATCACCAGAGTCTAGGTAGGTACAGAGGTGACTGAGATGGGGAGTCCCCTGACGAAGATGACACATCTCTAAGTGAGTGCGTCCAGGGGCAGGGGCATGGACGGGAAAGAAGGTGAGAGGATGTGGAGAGGCTGCACCCCACACACCACCTGGGACCTGATCAGGCTGGGAGAGGGGGCCGGCAGGAATGTCCTGCCCACCCAGCATACCTCATAGCCAGGTGTGGGCTGGTGACTCTCTAGCCTGGCTCTGGCACCGGCTCTGCCTGGGGTGGCCCCAGAGCTGGAGTCTAGAACCATTCTCCAGGTGCAGGTGCACGCGTTGCTTCAGGAAGGCGCGAAGGAAGAAGTGAGTGGGCTTCGAAGGGGCCAAGTATGGGGAGGTGGGGGAGGCTCAGATTGGCTGAAACCACAGAAGGGGGCCACACCCGCAGGCTGGCAGGGGACCTGGTGAGGGCAGAGAAATAACAAGGAGAGGTGCCCTTCCCCAGCTTCTACCTCAGAGGAGAGGTAAAGACAGGGAGAGCCGGGCCCACCCCCCCACCACCCCCCTCACAGACGTCTGCAGTTCCTCCCCGGGGGGGACCCCAGGATCCGTGACACAGGCCTGAATGGGGGATCCCGGGAAGAATCTGGGCCAATGGACGCAAGCCTCTTGGACACAGGAGGGGGCTGTTTTCAGTCAGGCACTGGCCGGGAACGTCAGCAGCACCCACCTGTGGCCTGCCCAGCACCCCGATACCCGCCTCCCCCTGAGCCTCCCCGGGCAGCCAGGCGCCCACACACGCACCTTGCCGCACACACCACCGAACACAAACACACTCTGTAGGCAGGTGACAGGAAACACAAGCAGAGGCACGGCTGGGTGGGGGCTCCTGCCCGGCTCTCCCGCGCTCCCCTTCCGGGACCTGGGCAGCCCTTTGAGGGCCACGCTTCAGGAGTGCTGGGGGTAAAGGCAGGGGCTGCAGGGGAGAATGGTCTTTCCTTGCCCTCCTGCCCACCCTTCCCTTGTTCTTCCCCAACTAAAAAGCCCTGTTCCCTCTGGAGGGTGCCATGAGACTGGGATCTGCCTTCCCTTCGGGACTCCAGGGTGCAGGGGAGACTTCCCACCCCGGCCCCTCCCCCAGCGCCTCCTCCCAGGCCCTCCCAGTGCCCCCCCTTTCCAGCACCTCATAGATAGGCCTCCCTCTGCACCCTCCAAGGCTGAGCCCCGACACGCACCCCCCCCCCCGCACCTGCACCGAGCCCAGGGTAGGGCTTCTGGGGGCTTGGCTCCCGGGACCCACCCCTTTCCGCTGGGTAGGGTTAGATGAGCAAGGCCGGCCACGGGAGGACACACCTGGGTGAAAGAAACAGGCGCCAGAGTGAAGCCCAGGGCTGCTGGATGCAGAACAAAGAGTCACACAGCTAGTCCAGAAAGAGACGACGGAGCAGTCCTTCAGGAAAGCAGCCCTTTCCTGCTGGTGCCTTTATACCCCAGCCTGTGACACAGGGTGGGCAGGCCCCAGGACTGGAGCGGGCACTCCGAGAGGGCTGGGGACGGAGGGACCACAGTCCACGTGGGCCCTAAGTCGGAGTACCTGAGGCTGCAGTCCATCTTGGAGCCAGGCTGGACACTTAGCGGGGCTGCATGGGGAACCTAGACACTCTCATTTCTCCCAGACCAGAAGGGTGTGTCGGAGGCAGAGCTAGAATCTGGTTTTTGATTTCGGTTACTCTTTTTTTGGGGGGGGGTGTTGCTCCCAAGCAGTGCTCGGGGGCCACTGCCGGTGACTGTTGGCTCAGAGAACCAGGATTTAATGTGCGCTGCAGAGCTGGCTGGGGCACTTGGTGGTTCCGGGGTGGGCGTGGGGGCGCCAGGGCTGCACCTGGCGGTGCCCTAGGTGTGGCACACCGCTGCAGGCATGCGCCTCTGCTTCCTCTCTGGCCTGCGGTGCTGGAATCTGAGTGTGGAGCTGCCGCGCTGAGCAGACTTCAAAAGCGTCCGTTCCCGAGATTGCAAAATGGGGACAGGAATACCCTGGAGGGCTAAAAAGGACACGCACATTCCCTGGCGGGGCTGAATATAAGCTACCTGCCTTGGCCGGATGGTGACTGTACACCGCTGCCCGCAGCGGCGCCTTGCCGGACGGCGGGCGGCTTCCGGCCACGGCCTGTCGGCTGCGGCCCGCACCTGACTGCTCGCAGCTGCCACCAGGTGGCGCGCTGCAACCAACGCCTCGGCCGCAGCTGCAAACCTATTCAGGGCTTGGAGATAGAAGAGTGTGGAGAGGGGAGAGAGAGCGAGACAGAGACAGAGACAGAGAGACAGAGACAGAATGAGAGAGAGACAGAGACAGAGAGAGACAGAAAGACAGAGAGAATGAGAGACAGAGAGATAAAGACAGAGAGAATGAGAGAGACAGAGACAGAGAGAGACAGAGAAAGACAGAGTGAGACAGAGACAGAGAGACAGAGATAGAGAGAGACAGAGAAACAGAGACAAAGACAGACACAGAGATACAGAGAGAGGCAGAGAGACAGAGACAGAGAGACAGAGACAGAGAGACAGAGACAGAGAGAGTGAGAGAGAAAGACAGAGAGTGAGAGACAGAGACAGAGAGAGTGAGAGAGACAGAGACAGAGAGAGAGTTTTATTCTCTTTTGGGGGGGTGCCCCCAAGCATTGATCGGGGCCAGTAGATCACTGAGTTTGCAGGAACAAACTCCAAACACAGGGCACTGGGGAGGGAGCTGCCTTGAATTTAAGGCCGTCCTACTTTACCATCCCTTTGAATGACAGCGCCGTGGCGAGTGCGGAGGCCGTGTGCTGGGTTCTGTCCCGGCTCTCCGTGTGTCCCCTGCAGCCTTAGCAAGTAGGTCCTGTGAGCAGGAGGAGCAGAGGCACAGAGAGGGCACTGACCCCCGGCAGCAGAGACTCTCCCTTACTCTCACTGAACCCGGGGCTGGGCGATAGCACAGCAGGGAGGGGCTTGCTTTGCACATAGCCTGGCTCAGCCCCCGGCAACGCCCCCCCACCCCCGAGGGAGCCCACATGCTGGGGTGGGGGCTGGAGGGTCAGGACAGGGCTGCAGGGCAGCCTGGCATGTTGCCAGCCCTGGCTTATCCAGGCTTCCCTGAACCCTGAGCGTGGCTGGGCAGGCAGGGCCCAGGAGTGCCTCATCCTTGGACCCGGTGCTGGATCACAAGCGGGCAGGCCGAGGGCAGGCCGAGAATGCTGCTCCCAGGCCCCAGAGCACCGCTCGGGAAGCCCTGGGTCATTAAACAAAACTTACCTGCAGGGACCATTGAAACGTGTACAATTTCAGGGCCAGTGGACAGGACTGAGACTGGATCACATGCCCTGCCGGCTGGAACCCTAGGTCTGACCTCTGGCACCCTGCGGCCTCCCCAGCACTGCTACGAATAACATGGAAATGTTTTTTTTTTTAAGTATGATGATGTGTTTTTGGTGCATTCACAGTGCCGTGCACCCATCACCATGATCTAATTAATCTTTTCATTTTTCTTTATTTAGCTTCCTCCTTCCTTTCTCCTTCCCTCCCTCCTTCTCTTCCTTCTTTCCTTCCTTCCTTCCTTCCTTCCTTCCTTCCTTCCTTCCTTCCTTCCTTCCTTCCTTCCTTCCTTCCTTCCTTCCTTCTCACCCCCCTTCCTCCCTCCCTCCATCTCTCCTTCCTTCCTTCCCTCCCTCCCTTCCTCTCTCCTCCCTCCCTCCCTCCCTCCCTCCTTCCTTCCTTCCTTCCTTCCTTCCTTCCTTCCTTCCTTCCTTCCTTCCTTCCTTCCTTCCTTCCTTCCTTCCTTCTCACCCCCCTTCCTCCCTCTCTCCTTTCTTCCTTCCCCCTCTCTTCCTTCCCAAGAAGCAGTGCTCAGCCGCTCCTCTGAGCCCCGTGCTTGGGGGTTACTCTCTATAACGCTGGGGACTGTACCCCCAAAGGCCTCCTGCACCCAAGCATGCGCTCCCGCCCACTGTGCTACCTCCCTGGCTCTGTATGTCTGTTGGGTGGGGGTGCTGGACACTCCTGGCTGTGCTCAGGGCTTACTCCTGACTTTATGCTTGGGGGTCACCCCTGGCTGGCTCTGAGGACCATAAGGGCTACCAAGGGTTGAACCCAGGTCTGTCTCATGCAAGCCAAGCACCTTACCCACTGGACTATTGCTCTGGCCCCAAGTGTTACTTTGTGTATGTGGGGGGGGGGCGGGAGTGGAGGGGGGTGGCCACACCTGGTGGTGCTCACAGGTCCTGGTTCTGTGCTCAAGGATCATTCCTGGTGGGGTCTGGGGGACAGTATGAGGTTCTGGGGATCAAATTCAGGCTGGCCGTCTAAGGGCAAGCACCTACCCATCATACTACCTCGTGCTCCATTTTATATATTGGATATTACTGGCTACACCCTGCTGAGCTCAGGGCCTATTCCTGGCTCTGTACCCAGGGGTCACTCCTGGCAGTGCTTGGGGGCCATGAGCAGTGCTGGAGATCAGCCACGCACGAGGCAAGCGTCCTGCCTCCTGCTCTGTCTCTTGGACCCCTCCCTCCCCGTCAGGATCAGCTCAGCGCAGGTGCAGCAGGGGCGGGCACTCTGGGCCTCACCCCTGCCCTGGGGGCTTCCTCTGCCACAGACGCCCTCCAGGCCTTCACCCACCCAGGGGCGTGGGGGTCCCTGACAGCAAGGATCTCAGGCCCCTCAGTGCTTGCTGGTGGCTTGGTGCGGGGGTTGAGCCCCCAGCTTTGTGTTCGCCCAGCAAGTGTTTTAAGTCATTGTTCCGTCTCCCCCCCAGCCGCAGTTTTGCTGCCCCTGAAAGGAACCTTCTTACCATTAGGAAGTCACTCCCCGTTCTGCTCTCTCCCAAATCCTAGCAACTGCTACGCCACCTTGCGTCTCCACGGATTTGCCTACCCTGGGAGTTTCATATAAATGGAATGATGCACTGCGTGGCCGGGGTTGTCAAGCTTCAGCTTTTAGCCTCTGCTAAATACCGTGACAACCGTCCTCCTCCCGTCCTCCACCTGGCCCCAGGAGCCCTGCTCCACAGTGCTCAGTCCCCGGGCCTTGGAAGGCAAAGAAGGGTTCGACTGGGTCTGTCTCGGACAACTGACCTGTCTCTGCTGTTGCCTTACCAAGATTCTCTCTTCCCTCCCTCCCTCCTTCCTTCCTTTCCTTCTTTCCTTCCGCCTTCCCTCCTTCCCTTTCATTTTTCCATCTTTCCTTCCTTCCTTTGACCTTCCTTCCCTCCTGCCCTTCCTCCTTCCCTTCCTTTCTTCCATCCTTCCTCCCTTCCATCCACCTTGGGCTACAGCCAGTGGTGCTCAGGATCTACTTCCAGTTCTGCTACAGGGAACCCTTCTGGCAGTGCTCACAGGAGCATGTGCTGTCAGGGACAGAACCAGAATCGGCTGTGTGGAAGGCAAGCACCCTAATCCCTGTACCTCTGGCCCTCAAAATTCTTCCTTAGTAATTACTTAAAATCTCTACTTACTTTTTTAAGCAGAGATTACTTGGCAATGCTCAGGGGTTACTCCTGGCTCTGCACCCAGGAATTAGCCCTCCCTCCCTCCCTCCCTCCCTCCCTCCCTCCCTCCTTCCCTCCCTCCCTTCCATCCTTCCCACTCAGGAATCACTCCTGGCAGTACTCAGGGGACCGTATGGGATGCGGGGGATCAAATCTGGGTCAGCCACGTGCAAGGCAAACACCCTATCTGCTGTACTATTGCTCCAGTCCCTTACTCCAGCCCCTTAAGTAGAGATTTTGACTCTCACACAACCTTGGAAATACAGTCAGTAGAGGAAGTTCTCACACCCCCTCTGAGTGCACTTTCCAGCTGGACACCTGCTCCATGTGAGCCAGCACTGATCCATTACTCTCAGCTGAAGTTCCTTCTCCTTGACCAGCATCTGCACAGTCTGCCTCCAAGACCCAAGTCAGCACCCACTACACGTCACACTTCACAGCTCTGACAGTCTCCCCGACTTTCTCTGCGTTTGATGCTGACAGTTTCTACTTGACTTAAGCCTCAGTTGCCCTTACTTCCTAACACCCCCCAAAAGGAGGGTCCCGGCGAGGGACTTGGAGAGACCCAGGGCAAGCATCAAATATTGAAAAGGGAGAAGCTAAGTGTCTTTAGAAGTATAATAAATTAAGAGCACAGTCATGGAACAAACTCTGTCATGACCCCAAAAGAAGTAACTGAATAAGGACCCTGCTGGGGTTAGGAAAGACTAACCTGGCCTGAGGACTGTGGTCTGGGATATATACCGAGATGTCCCCAGGAAGAGCCACCCTTTAAGCTTAATACATCTCCTACTGTGTTCATACAAATTGACAAGAAATATTAGTAAGAAGTAAATTTAATATGACTGTTTAAATGGATTACTAGTGAAGGCAAGGAGAAAGCAGTACCCTTAGGTGGAATTGCGCCCTTGAGTGGATCTCCTAATAATCCAGAGTGCTGAACACTTCGATGAGATTTGTCCTTAAATTAATCCCTTAGAAGAACTTTCCCTGAAGGGAGGGTTTTACATCTGTTTGTTGTTATGATAATGTTTTACCACACCTATGTGTAATTGCTACCCCCAACCCTTCATGGTTTCTCTATAACTAATGCTGTGAGACTGGAATAAATGGTCACTGGTTACCAACCAGTCTGTGACCTGTTTCCTCATTCTTCCGTCACCGTCGGCTCACCAGGGGGATAGTTCTCGGTCACTGAACGCATCCACACCCAAACTCACATCCAGCTCCTCTTCCTACCCCCTCCCTCCCTCTTTTCTTTCCTTCCTTCTTTCCTTCCTCCCTCCCTCCCTTCCATCCTTCCTCCCTCCCTCCCTCCCTCCCTCCCTCCCTCCCTCCTTCCCTTCCCTCCCTCCCTCCCTCCCTCCTTCCTTCCTTCCTTCCTTCCTTCCTTCCTTCCTTCCTTCCTTCCTTCCTTCCTTCCTTCCTTCCTTCCTTCCATCCTTCCTTCCATCCTTCCTCCCTCCCTCCCTCCCTCCTTCCCTTCCCTTCCCTCCCTCCCTCCCTCCCCTCCCTCCCTCCCTCCTTCCTTCCTTCCTTCCTTCCTTCCTTCCTTCCTTCCTTCCTTCCTTCCTTCCTTCCTTCCTTCCTTCCTTCCTTCCTTCCTCCCTTCCTCCCTCCCTCCCTCCCTCCCTCCCTCCCTCCCTCCCTCCCTCCCTCCTTCCTTCCTTCCTTCCTTCCTTCCTTCCTTCCTTCCTTCCTTCCTTCCTTCCTTCCTTCCTTCCTTCCTTCCTTCCTCCCTCCCTTCCCTCCTTTCTTTCTTGTTTTGGGTTACACTCACTGGTGCTCAGGGACTACTCCTGACTTTATATAGGGGGTGGGGTGCTCCCAGTGGTGCTCGGGGCACCATGTGGTGCCAGAATGGGACCTGGTCACCCATATGGGAGGCACATGCTCTAGTCCTTTCAGCCATCCCCCAGACTCCTATTTTTGAACGAAGGTCTCTGTTCCAAACGGTTGTGTACTGGATCCTTCAGAGGATGCAGAAGGCCCCCTGCACGGGACAGAGCCCAGGCAGTGAGCCCAGGCTTGGACTTGCCGGGTCTGAGGCCAGCAGCCTTGGTGGTGCCCCTGGGGCTGTCAGTGCTCCCAAGAAGGCGAGCAGGGAACCGGGCTGGGGCTGAGGGGAGGCCGTGCGCGCGGAGTGGATAGTGTGTGGGTCCCCACTGGATGCCAGGTGAGGAGAGCAGGGGCGAATGCAGACGCAGTGGTCAGGGAGAGCTGGGCCCTGGCTGACACTCACACAGCACAGTCATCAGGGCCGCAAACGTGAGAAGCGGGCAAGGACCTGTGCCAGCCGGGCTGGGCTGCCAGGGCAGAGGCGGGGTCTCTGAAGAGAGAGGTCTCAGGAAAGCTGAGTTCAGGGGCTGGGGGGTCTCCAAGACTGAGGAGATGCCAGCAAGGGGAGTTGGCGCAGGGTGCGGGGCTAGGGCCTGAGGGTCCTGCGAGGGAGCAGGCAGTGACCAGACTTGGTACCTCATGGGGCAGGGCAGTGGGGGGCCGGGGGAAAGGGTCCATGGAGCCTGAGGGGAGAGGGGGACTCGTAATGGGGTGAGGGAGAAGTGGACGGGGTCGGGGAAATAGCGGGGAATCTAGGTTTGGGAGGGGCTTCGGAGGTGCTGAGTGAGGCGCTCAGAGCACGTGGGGTGAAGGCAGGAGGGCCAGGGCTGGCTGCAGTAGCACTGTCGTGGACACCCCTGGCCGGAAGTGCCTTTGGAGTGATTGTAGTTTGCCTGGGCCAGCCAAGAGTGATCCATGGATGGGCCCCTTCGCCCAGGACAGTTTGGGCCTGGGGGGCTGCCATCTCCCCATTCTTTTGGCTTGGAAGCCACACCTGGTGATGTTTAGGGCTTGTTCCCGATCTGCGCTCAGAGGTCACTCCTGGTGGGGCTCAGATGACCCTACTCGGTAGTGGGCATCAAACCTGGGTCAGCCGTATGCGAGATAAGAGCTTGAACTCCTGTGCTCTCTCCTCGGCCCCATCTCCTCATTTTTGTTTTATGTATTTATTCATTTTGGGGATTGGGGCCACGCCCGGCAGTGCTCAGGGCTGACGCCTGGCTCTGGGCTCAGGGAGCACTCCTGGTGGGCTCAGAAGACCGTATGGGGTGCCAGGGATTGAACCCAGGTGTGTGCAAGGTAAATGCCCTCCCCGCTGTGCTTGGCTCTGGCCCACCATATGTCGTTCTTAGCAGACACCCTTGTGACTCACAAGATCCCGCTTAGCAAGCTTCAGGCCCAGGCATCCTGGCTTCATAGCCTCCGTGTGTGAGACGGCTACACCAGCCTGGGCTGAGAGATAGCACAGGGCTAAGGTGTTTGCCCAGTTAGATCCCCACCACTGAGCATGGTCCCTCGAGCATCACCTGGAGTGACCCCTGAGCCCAGAGCCTGCAGCAAACCCTGAGCACAGCCTGGTGTGGGCCCCCAAACAAACACCCCCCGCAACACAAAGCCCCAAAAGCCTGGAGCTGCCCCTACAAATCCCTGTGTGTCTCTCCACTCCTTTATCTCAGCCTGATCCCAGTGCTCAGCTCAGCTGGTCTTGGAGGAAGGTGCTGACCATGGAGCTATTCAAATGGAAAGTTCTGGAACGGGAGAGGCAGCTCACCAGACCTGGGCTTCCTACTTGCCTTTTTATGAGCCTTCCACACCCACCAGCCCCTTCCAGGACAGCCTGCCTGGGTCTATCCTGCATGAGCTATTCAGTAAAGGAAGAAGATGAGAAGGAACAGAGTTCTAACAGGGAGTCGATGAAAACAGCAAGAAGGACCTTTTCGTCATCAAATTTATTGTTTTGAACATTCCTTTTTAATGGCTTTCAGGTAAACATCAAATTACTTTCTCTAATAAAAACATCAGGCGCTTCACATTTGTCTTAAAACTCCAATAATATAGCTGTAGGCATAATGAAATGCCTCTTGCCATTTCGAACATGTCCAGCTTCGGAGATGGCATGTGATGACTGCCGAATGCTCCTGTAATAATGAACTGTTAATCAAATTAAACACAATATTTATACTATCCAGAGAGCACAAGATAATGTAAATAATTCACTCACCAAGATTAATATTTAAATCAACTTTATTTATAAAACACTGTCTCGATAATTACAATTCTGGAAAGCTTTCATTCGACCCAAAATATAATCACTTCAGTTATGACAGCTCCTTAAAGTAAAATGAGAACTGATTCTGAATTCACTGGGAAGAGAAATGAAAAGTCCGCTCCTAGCTGTGGTTCTGGGTTTTCAGTGGCAGGGTCCTGAGTGGACAATGTTTATTTTAGGGTAAACACCAAAATAAGTCTTCAGCAGAAACTATTCTGGTGGTGGCTCAGGCCTGCTCCCTGCAAGAGATGGAGGCAAAGAGGCTTACCAAACCCTGTCCCTGGGGCCTTGAGCAATGCGGCCAGAGGGGGGGAGCAGGGAGAGTGACCAGCTTCCCTTCTCCTCCACTGTAGCAAGCCCTGGCGTGGGGGAGCGGTGTAGGGAGCACTGCTCTGCTCTTTCCCGTCACACCAGCATCCCGTTCATCTGGTTCTGCGTCTTGACATTTCTCTCCATTCTGTTCTATTGCAGCAGATCCATTTCACCTTCAGCGGGGAACATTTGACTCTTCTCCTTGGTTCCCTCTAGATCTGCTATTTCTGGGATGGGCGCGTGAGCTCAGTTGGTCGAGCATCTGCTCTGCATGTGGGAGCCCCGGGTTCAGGGTCCTGAGCGCTGCTGGGAGCAATCCCAGAGCACAGGGCTGGAATTGACCCCGAGCAAGGGCCGGGGGTCGCCTTGCCCCGTACCTCTCCCCATTTTAGATCTGTTACTGCTGATGACTGTTTAACACGATGTCACCCAAAGGACAGAGACACCTGCCCTTTCTTGGCATGCCTCGGCATTTTAGCTTTTCTTACCAATAGTTTGGTAAGTTGTATGCTGAGGGATTTTATTTGTTTTATGTTTTTTTAAAATTTTTTCTTCCAAGATATTATTTTTAATTGAATCACTGTGAGATAGATCCTTACGAAGACACAAACGAAGCTGTTTGTGATTAGGTTTCAGTCATACAGTGTTCCAACACCCATCTTTCCTAGCACCAGTGTCCCCAGTTTCCCTCCCATCACACCCCACCCCAGCCTGCCTCTCTGGCAGGTGCTTCTCTTTCTCTCTGGTGAGATTTTTAAACAAGAGGGAACATCTCAAATGTACAAAAACTGTGCTCTACAAAGTTCAGCGAGGGGACTGGAGTGATAGCACAGCAGGGAAGGTGCTTGTCTTATATGTGGCTGACCCAATTTTGATCCTTGGCACACCATATGGTCTCCTGAGCCCGCCAGGAGTGACCCCATAGAACAGAGCCAGGAGTAAGCCCTGATCACCACTGTATGTGGCCCCCAATGAAAACAAACAGACCAACCAAAAGTCCAGTGAGGGGCGAGGGAGATGGTTCGAAAGCCTGAAATATGTGTTTCCCATGGAGGGGTCCTGGGTTTGAGCCCTGGTAACACATGGACCCCCAGCATGGCCAGAAATCACCTGGAGTGACCCCATACACCACGGTGGAGTGAACCCGAACCAGAGTGTAATGATTGTGGGCCAGAACATCACCACCCTGGGCCACATGTCGGGACCGGGTGTCGTCTGGTGGGACAGGGAGGAGACAAGTCCAGATGGAGGATGGGAAGGCGTGAGAATGAGGGTACCCAGGACGCGAGGAGCATCTGGCTGTGGTTTCTGCCACCCTGTTGTGGCTGGCTTCGTGGCGGGCCCCTTCCCCTCGCAACATGTGTCCCTCCCTAGCTGCATTAGAGGAGCCCCTCCCCCAGAAACTGAGGGTACGAGAGGCCTTGAGCCTCCCTGCTAGAACTCTCCTAGGCCTGGTCCCAGTGATTGCTCTTCTCTCTCCCTTTAAACATCTGACTGAAGTGTGATTTCTATGCAGCAGAATGATGCACAGGTCTTAGCGACCCAGTAACCACCATCCCATTCACGCTCTGAACATTCCCACCAGCTCACACCCTTCCCCGCCCTGGTCGGCGGTGAGGCTTCATCGCGCAGAGACAGCCGTCCTGGTTTCTAACCCCAGAGAATCCTTTCTCTCATCCCTCAGTGCTGCGTGACGGGGCACACATGTCTTCTGTCTTGGCTTCTTTCGCTCAGCTTGGTGACCCAGGCTCATCTAGGTTCTAGGTTGCTGAGCTATGTAACCAAAGCTCATTCCTTGCTAGTACTAACTAGCATTAATTATTTGAAAACACCATGATTTGTTGGTTCGTTCTATTGTAATGGACCTCTGGATTGCTTCAAGTTTTAATCGAGCAGGAATAACACTGTGATGAATAATCCCGAATAAATGTTTTGCAGTCATGTGTTTTCATTCCCTTGTAAAATATATCTAAAGGTGAAGCTGTTGGGTCATCAGAAAGTACACACTTATAGATTTTTTTAAACTTAATTTTAGTCTTCGGGGCCACACTTGGTGGTGCTCAGGGGCTACTCCTGGCTTGGTGCTCGAGGGTCACTTCTGGTGGTGCTCAGGAGATCATTTAGTGCCAAGGATCAAACCCGGGACTCCCACTTATGAAACAGTCATTCCAGCCCTTCAACCTACCCATATCCCAGAAGAAAATATTTTTATTTTTAATGCATAGAATGAGAGAGAGGTTGGGGTTCATGACCCCCTGTCCTATATGATTGGCCAGTTGTTCCAGCTACATGATTTTTCTATTTTTTTTGCTTTCTAGGTCACACCAGGCGATGCTTAGGGGTTAGTCCTGGCTCTGCACTCAGTAACTATCCCTGGCGGTGCTCAGGGGCCCATATGGGATGCTGGGAATCGAACCCAGGTCAGAACCTGGGTCAGCCTCGTGCAAGGCAAATGCCCTACCCACTGTGCTATTGTTCCAGCCTCCCAGCTACACGCTTTTGAAAAGTCTTTTTCTCATTGAATTTCTTTGCCCCCACCCCCCTAACATGGTCAATGGACTATACAAGCGTGTTACAAAGTTTGTACTCTCTATTCTTCTATTTCTTCTCATTAATTTGTCTACCTTTACCCAAATGCCACACATCATCTTTATTACTGTAGGTTTATAGTTAATCTTGAAGACTTTTAATCCTTTTTTTTTTTTTTGCTTTTTGGGTCACACCCAGTGATGCTCAGGGGTTACTCCTGGCTCTGCACTCAGGAATCACTCCTGGAGGTGCTCGGGGGACCATATGGGATGCTGGTGTATTGAACCCAGGTCCGAGGCATGCAAGGCAAATGCCCTACCCACTGTGCTATTGCTCCAGCCCTGACTTTTAATCCTTTTATATTTGTTTTTATTTGGGGTCCATACCCCCAAATGCTCATACCCCCAAGTGCTCAGAGCTGGCCCTGTGCTCAGGGATAACTCCTGGCGGGGTTTGCGTACCATAATGGGGCCAGGGATCTAACCTAGCTCAGGTAGGCAGTGTGTGAGGCAAGCACCCTGCCCCCTGCCCTACTGCACCAGCACGCCCTTTTTCATTTTTAAAATATGATCTTGGCTCTTCCAGGTCATTGGTATTTGCTGTACCTCAGAGTCACCTTGCTAAGTAACACACATGCACGCAAACTTGCACACAACTTAGCATTTTGATAAAATGGTATTAAACATATAGATCAATGTGAGGAGAATTTAAATCTTAGTGCTGAAATTTTCAATCTACAAACAGGCTTATTCCCTTAGTTTCTCCCATTTCCTTCGTTTCTCTCAGCATCAACATCATTTTGTAGTTTTCAGGGTCGGGGATTTATAATTTTGATTAAATGTAAGTTTTGATTAAATGTCAACTTTGATTAAATGTAGGTTTTCATTAAAACCTATAAAGTAGGGTTTCAAAAATCCTATTAAAATGTTTTGTGTTACAAGCCTACGGCAAGCATTATCCTCAACGGGGAAAAACTAAGGGCCTTTCCTCTGAGATCAGGCACAAGACAAGGATGCCCACTCTCACCACTCCTCTTCAATATAGTACTGGAAGTACTTGCGATAGCTATTAGACAAGAAAAAGAGATTAAGGGCATCCAGATAGGAAAGGAAGAAATCAAACTCTCACTATTTGCAGACGATATGATACTATATCTAGAGAAGCCTAAAGCCTCTACTAAGAAACTCTTAGAAACAATAGATTTATACAGTAAAGTTGCAGGCTACAAAATCAATACCCAAAAATCCATGGCCTTCATATTTGCAAACAATGAGGCAGAGGAAAGGGACATGAAAAAAGCAATCCCATTCACAATCGTGCCCCAGAAAATCAAGTACCTCGGAATCAGCTTAACCAAGGAAGTAAAAGACCTTTACAAAGAAAACTACAAAACGCTACTCCATGAAATCAAAGAGGACATGAGGAAATGGAAACATATACCCTGCTCGTGGATACGGAGAACCAATGTTGTCAAAATGGCAATACTCCCCAAAGCATTATATAGATTCAACGTGATCCCTATAAGGATACCCATGACATTCTTCAAAGAAATGGATCAAGCAATCCTAAAATTCATATGGAACAACAAATGTCCAAGGATAGCTAAAACAATTCTTGGGAAAAAGATGATGGGAGGCATCACCCTCCCCAACCTCAAACTTTACTACAAAGCAGTAACAATTAAAACAGCATGGTACTGGAACAAAGGCAGACCCGTAGACCAATGGAACAGGGTGGAATATCCCTACACACAACCCCAAATGTATGATCATCTAATCTTTGATAAGGGAGCAAGAGATGTGAAGTGGAGCAAGGAAAGTCTCTTTAACAAATGGTGCTGGCACAACTGGACAACCACATGCAAAAAAATGGGCTTAGACCTTGACCTGACACCATGCACAAAAGTCAGATCAAAATTGATTAAAGACCTCAACATTAGACCACAAACCATAAGGTACATTGAAGACAAGGTCGGCAAAACCCTCCACGATATTGAAGATAAAGGTATCTTCAAAGGTGACACGGAACTAAGCAATCTAGTAAAAACAGAGATCAACAAATGGGACTACATTAAACTAAAAAGCTTCTGCACCGCAAAAGATACAGTGACCAGAATACAAAGACTATCCACAGAATGGGAAAGGATATTTACACAATACCCATCAGATAAGGGGTTGATATCAATGGTATATAAAGCACTGGTTGAACTCTACAAGAAGAAAACATCCAACCCCATCAAAAAATGGGGCGAAGAAATGAACAGAAACTTTACCAAGGAAGAAATACGAATGGCCAAAAGGCACATGAAAAAGTGCTCCACATCACTAATCATCAGAGAGATGCAGATCAAAACAACCACGAGATACCACCTCACACCACAGAGACTAGCACACATCCAAAAGAACAAAAGCAACCGCTGTTGGAGAGGATGTGGGGAGAAAGGGACCCTTCTACACTGCTGGTGGGAATGCCGACTGGTTCAGCCCTTCTGGAAAACAATATGGACAATTCTCAAAAAATTAGATATTGAGCTCCCATTTGACCCAGCAATACCACTGCTGGGAATATATCCCAGAGAGGCAAAAAAGTATAATCAAAACGACATCTGCATGTATGTTCATCGCAGCTCTGTTTACAATAGCCAGAATCTGGAAAAAACCCGAATGCCCTAGAACGGATGACTGGTTGAGGAAACTTTGGTACATATATACAATGGAATACTATGCAGCTGTTAGAAAAAAGGAGGTCATGAATTTTGTATTTAAGTGGATCGGCATGAAAAGTTTCATGCTGAGTGAAATGAGTCAGAAAGAGAGAGACAGACATAGAAAGATTGCACTCATCTATGGTATATAGAATAACAGAGTGGGAGACTAACACCCAAGAATTGTAGAAATAAGTACCAGGAGGTTGACTCCATGGCTTGGAGGCTGGCCTCACATTCTGGGGAAAGGGCAACTCAGAGAAGGGATCACCAACTATAATGTAGTCGAAGGCCATGTGGGGGAAGGGAGTTGCGGGCTGAATGAGGGCTAGAGACTGAGCACAGTGGCCACTCAACACCTTTATTGCAAACCACAACAGCTAATTAGAGAGAGAGAGAACAGAAGGGAATGCCCTGCCACAGTGGCAGGGTGGGGTGGAGGGAGATGGGATTGGGGAGGGTGGGAGGGATGCTGGGTTTACTGGTGGTGGAGAATGGGCACTGGTGAAGGGATGGGTTCCCAAACTTTGTATGAGGGAAGCATAAGCACAAAAATGTATAAATCTGTAACTGTACCCTTACGGTGATTCACTAATTAAAAATAAATTAAAAATAAATAAATAAAATAAAAAAAATTTTAAAAAGGAAAAAAAATGTTTTGTGTTATTTTTCTACTTGTTCATATAAAAATACATTTTGTGTGTGTGCAATGGCTTTGCATCTGGTGACTTACTAAATTCATATCATAGTATTACCTTATTCTCAGTTTTTCTGAGTTCTCCTGGGTTCTGGACATGTACAAGCACCATCTGTGAATAACAACACCAACATTTACCCATTCCATTCCAATCCCTATGCATTGTATTTATTTCTCTTGTCCTATTGTGCTGGCTCAAGCCTCTAGTGCAATATTGAAGAAAAAAGGTGAGAGCGAACATTCCTCACCTGTTCCGGATCTCAGGGGCAAAGCGTTCGTGTTTCTGTAAAGTAGGATGCTCACTGCCAGGTTTGCTGGCCATCTGTTACATTGAGGAAACTGCCTTTTATTCTGTCCCCATTTTGCTGAGGATTTTTCCTTAAATATCATGGATGTGTATAGGATTTTATCAACTGCTTTTTCTACATCTCTAGAGATGGTCCTATTTCCCCCACCCCCTTTTTTTTCTCCTGCTAATGTGGTGAATGGTGCAAACTTATTTTCAGGTGTGAAACTAGTCTTTTATTCCTATGCTGAGCCGTAGTCATGATGTACTACCCTTTTCACATGTTTTTTAATTCAGTTTGCTACCATTTCATTACCGATGCTTCTGTCTATGCTCATGAGGGATGCTCTAAAAGGTTTGTAATGTAATTTTATTTTCTGTAAGATCTTTCTGCAGTGTTCTTGGGGTTCCATGATTCTGTTGGCAAAATGAGGGAAGCAGGTCACCCTTTTATTGTTCTGAAAAGAGTTTGTATGAGATCACTTTAAATTCTTCCCAAAATATTGGATAGAACTTCCCACTGAAGCCTGCTGTGGTTAATATTTCCTTGAAAGTTTAAATTTTTTTAAATTTTTTTTTCTTTTTGGGTCACACCCAGCGATGCTCAGGGGTTATTCCTGGCTTTGCACTCAGGAATTACTCCTGGCGGTGCTTGGAGGACCATATGGGATGCCGAGGATCGAACCCGGGTCGGCCGCGTGCAAGGCGAATGCCCTACCCGCTGTGCTATCGCTCCGGCCCCCTGAAAGTTTTATTTTTTAGTTTGATTCCATAACTGTTTAGATCTAGGAATATTGTTCACTTCTTCTCAGGATATTTTTGGTAAGTTGTACTTTGATGAAATCTTTCTGTACCATTTATGTTATCATATTTATTTGTATATTTATATGTATATATAAATAAATTTATTGTATTGAATGTTTTTGATGCATGGAAAACTGATAATAACTTTCTCTTTTGCTATCAATAATTTGAGTTTATCTTGTTCCATCTCTCTTTTCACCCTTTTTTCAATCTAGATAAAAGGACATCAATTTTATCAGTCCTACAAACAACCTTTAACGTTCTAATGTGAAATTCACAGGCAACAATTGGGCAAAAACAAATGAGAAAGAATTGGGAAAACAAAGAAACTATGCTTGGACCACAATGAAAGCAAACAGGTAATCAATAGCAGGAAAAGAACAGGAACATCTCCCAGTACTGGGCCATTAAATAGTTAAAGACCAAGAGGTCAATCAGAAAGCCTAAAATAAACTTAAATAGAATTGAATGGCAAAGAAAACAAAACATATAAAAATGATAAGATGCAGGCAAAGCTATGCAGAGAGAGAAACCGTAGCACACTGATTTAATTTTATTAAATTAAATCATTAAATTGTATTGAATTTTAGGGCTAGACAGTACAGTGGTAAGCTCTTGCACATGACCAACCCAGCTTTCACACCACCAGGAGTGATTCCTGAGCGCAACCAAGTGTAGCCCAAAAATGGAAAAATAAAAAAAAATCTACATTTATGTTAATTATGTTAATATACAAATATGTATTAGAAAAAATAAAAATCTACATTTTAGTTAATTATGTTAATACACAAATATGTGTTAGTTAATACACAAACATGCATTAGTTGATTATGTCAATGCAAATCAACATACTTAATTGATTTAATTTTAGTTTTAAGGCTCCCCGTGGTGGTGCGTGGAGCTTCCTCCTAGTATGATCAGGGATCATTCCTGGAAGTACTCAGGGGACCATCTGGGGTGCCAGGACCTAGACGGGGTCATCACATGAAAGGTCGCCTTCACCCCTGTACTGTCTTTCTGCCCCACTAATTAATTTAACTCCATCTTAATTAATTAAGTAATTAAAATTAGAGCACATTTGGTAAAATCTCAATTTCATTTAGTTAAAACATTGTCTAATTTTCCATGGAGTTTTTCTCTGACTAATTCTTTGTAGTGTGCTCCTATTTTCTATTTGGGATTGCCAGGGATTGAACCTAAGGCTTTACCCATTTCTACCACCAAGTCCTAGTCCCAGCTCTAGAAGTGAGCTATTTTATTCCCAAATATGTCACATTTTCCAGGCATGTTTTTGTATTGAGATCTTGTTCATTCAAAAATGGTCACAGGAGAAACTTTTCATTGTTTCAATCCTTTAAAACTTATTAACATTTGTTTTCAAGATGAGCATTCTATGACACATATAAAGAATATGTATTCCTGTATTGTCAAATATAATATCTTATCAATGACAATTCTGTATTTTGTGAGTTGGAAAAAACCCACAGGTTGATAGTTTTGTTCAAATCTATAGCCTTACATTATCATGCTGAACGAAGTTAATCAGGAGAGGATCAGACACAGAATGATCTGCCTCATATGTGGAATATACAGAAGTAGATTGATTGCACTCATTTGTGATATAAAAAAAACCCAGAATGTGAGTACTACTCGAAGACAGCAGAAACAAGGGCCAGGAGGACTGGTCCTGGTAGGAAGCTTGTCACCAAGGGGGAAGAGTAGTGCAGTTAGGACAGACAAGGGACCATTATGACAATTATAGTTGGAAATGATCACCTGGACAAGAACCGAACGCTCAGAGAGGTAAAGGGATATACATGATAACCTTTCAGTACCTGTATTGCCAACCACAGTGTCTAAAATGAGAGTAAGAGAGAGCAAGAGTGAGAGAGCACTAGAGGAGGAGGAGGAGGAGGAGGAGGAGAGTGTCTACCACAGAGGCAGGGCAGGGTGGGACGTGATGGGAGGGAAACTGGGTACATTTGTGGTGGGAAATGTACACTGGTGAGGGGATGGGTGTTGGGACATTATATGATTGAAACCAAATCATTAACAGCTTTGTAACTGTGTATCTCAGGGCGATGCAATTAAAAAAAATGGAAGGAAAGGAAAGAAGGAAGGAAGGAAGAAAGAAAGAAAGAAAGAAAGAAAGAAAGAAAGAAAGAAAGAAAGAAAGAAAGAAAGAAAGAAAGAAAGAAAGGAAAAAAGAAAGGAGGAAAGAAAGAAGGAAGAAAAGAAAGGAAGGGAAGAAGGAAAGGAAGGAAGGAAGGAAGGAAGGAAGGAAGGAAGGAAGGAAGGAAGGAAGGAAGGAAGGAAGGAAGGAAGGAAGGAAGGAAGGAAGTACAAGTTGGGGATAACAAATGGTCAAAAGCAATAGAACCCAAGAACTGATTTACAGAGTTGAGCTGACCACAGCGGGTGCAGGGGGACGGACAGAATAGATCCTGAGACCATGGGGGGGGGGGCAGCAGACTCCGGGTGTGTGTGTGGGCTTGAACATTGTGTGCAGGTAGCCCTGTCATGGACAGTGTTGTGAATGTCCGGTGCTTCAGATATAAAACAAAAACTTTTTTTTTGCCTTACAAAAATGTAAATCTTGTCCTATCAAACACTGCAATAAATAGTATTCAAAATTTTAAATATAGCAGCTCTAATTCTTTAATTTTATGACTATAGGTTTCATGTACTTTGAGACTCCATTATTAAGAACACAGATTTTGGAAACACCATGTGTTCTCTAATGAATCCATTCTGTCCGTCCCCCTGCACCCGCTGTGGTCAGCTCAACTCTGTAAGCCAGTTCTTAGGTTCCATTGCTTTTGACCATTTGTTATCCCCAACTCGTATTTCCTCCCTCCCTTCCTTCCTTCCTTCCTTCCTTCCTTCCTTCCTTCCTTCCTTCCTTCCTTCCTTCCTTCCTTCCTTCCTTCCTTCCTTCCTTCCTTCTTCCTTCCTTCCTTCCTTCCTTCCTTATTCCTTCCTTCCTTCCTTCCTTCCTTCCTTCCTTCCTTCCTTCCTTCCTTCCTTCCTTCCTTCCTTCCTTCCTTCCTTCCTTCCTTCCTTCCTTCCTTCCTTCCTTCCTTCCTTCCTTCCTCCCTCCCTTCCCTCCCTCCCTCCATTCTCTCCCTCCCTCCCTCCCTCCTTCCTTTCTTTCTTTCTTTCTTTCTTTCTTTCTTTCTTTCTTTCTTTCTTTCTTTCTTTCTTTCTTTCTTTCTTTCTTTCTTTCTTTCTTTCTTTCTTTCTTTCTTTCTTTCTTTCTTTCTTTCTTTCTCTGTCACCGTCATCCCGTTGCTCATCGATTTGTTCGAGCGGGCACCAGTAACATCTCTCATTGAGAGACTTATTGTTACTGTTTTTGGCATATCCAATACGCACGGGTAGCTTGCCAGGCTCTGCCGCGTGGGCTCGATACTCTCAATAGCTTGCCGGGCTCTCCGAGAGGGTGGAGGAATCGAACTTGGGTCAGCCGCATGAAAGGTGAATGCCCAACTGCTGTGCTATGTCCCTATTTAGTACTGCCAATCTTTTGCTTTGAAGACTGCTTTAATATTACTATAGAAATAAAACCTGTTCCTGAGAGCAGGAGAGATAGTCCAGTGGGTAGGGCACTTGCCTGCATGTGGTCAGGTTGGCATTGCATATGGTTCCCCAAGTCCCACCAGGAATGATCCCTGAGCACAGAGCCAGGTGTGGCCCCCAAACAAAGGAAAACATATTTTTGTTACATGATAAGAAAAACTTGCTTTATATCTTATAGCAAATATTGTAAATAGAAAGTATAATTAACATTCAAACAGTAAGAGAAAGTAAAAAGAAACCTATCAAAAATCATTATTAACTTTACATATTTGTTGTACATATAGACCATAGTATATATTAAAAAATCAAAAGAGCTTAATAGGAATATAACTTAGGGGGCTGGGGTGATAGTACAGTGGGTGTAGTGTTTGCCTGGCATGTGGCCAAGCTGGGTTCGATTCCCAGCAACCCATATGGTCCCTTGAGCACCTCCAGGAGTAATTCCTGAGTGCATGAACCAGGAGTAACCCTGTGCATCGCCGGGTGTGACCCAAGCAATAAATAAATAAATAAATAAATAAAACAAACTTAGATATAATACACTTTACATGTTTAATGTGTATAATTAGTATATTTTAACATATATGTTCACCATGATCACCACAATCAAGGTTATGAACAAATTCATCAACCTTTAAATTTCCCCCACAAATTGCAGAGAAGCCTTCTGAGTTCAATGAGTGAAATGAAAACATAGAAGGCTCCACTGGCATCAACCAGTGAATCCTCAGAAAATAACTTTAGGAACACCACTGTGAGATATAACAATGATCACAAATTGACTTTTATTGATCTAATTTTTGATAACTCTTTTTGCCTTTGTGTTGTAACAAACACTGTAGCACTGTGGTTCCATTGTTCATCGATTTGCTTGAGCGGGTACCAGTAATGTCTCCATTGTGAGACTTGTTGTTACTGTTTTTGGCATATTCAATATGCCACGGGTAGCTTGCCAGGCTCTGCCGGGTGGGCGGGATACTCTCAGTAGCTTGCCAGACTCTCCGAGAGGGACGGAGGAATCGAACTTGGGTCGGCCGCATGCAAGGCAAATGCCCTACCCGCTGCGCTATCACTCCAGTCCAATGTGAAGTAAATTTGCTTGTGCCTACTAAGGGGCAGCTGGGGGGTGAGTGGGAACTGGGACAGTGGTGGGGGGGCGGTTGCACTGGTGGAGGAGCGCTGGTGTTGGACAGCTGGATGCCTGAGACAGCTGTATTGTGAGCAGTTTGGTGAATCACTGTGTTTTACATATTTTTTGTTTCCCACGCCCCTCACCCCTCTGCCATTCCTTCCTCCAGCACCCCCAACCCCTTCCAGTACCCTTCTCCCCACCCCGAATCCTGCATGCAAACATTCACTTGCTTTCTTGGACTACACGTTAGCTTGCCCTTCCCTGCATGCTGGAAGCCTGGAATTGTGCACTATGACTCTGCCTGGGTCTGGGTTCTTTCACCCAGCACATTCAGTTTGAGATCCACCCACATTGCTGAGAGCAGCAGTACTTTATGGCGTTGCTGAGTAATACTGCTTTACATGGATGTGGCATGATTTCTTGACTCACCTGTTGAGCACTTGTACTGTTTTCAGTTTGGGGCAAACAAAACCTCTTGAGCACTGTGTCTGTCTTTGATGGGTAGATACGCTTCTGTTTCTCTGGGATAAGTATCTAGGAACAGAATACCTGGATTATAGAGGCAGTTTATCTCCAAATGGGGGGGGGGGCACCTCCCAGCAGTGCCCAGGTGATTGGGGGCTGTGGCGGCAGTGCTTGGAACTGTGTTTAGCTTGGCTGTGGGTGGGCTGTGATAGCCACACTCTGAAGAGCTCAGAGGCTTCATGTGGCTTCGTGCTCAGGGACTGCTCCTGGCAGTGTCTGGGGGAACCAGCAGGGTCAGGAGAGCAGCCAGACCACCCGGGCGCAGAGCATCTGTGCCCGTCCTTCTGCGCTAGCTCCCTGGCCCTATTAAAATTGTAAGACACTGGGGCTGGAGCGATAGCACAGCGGGTAGGGCGTTTGCTTTGCACGCAGCCGACCCGGGTTTGATTCCCAGCATCCCATATGGTCCCCCGAGCACCTCCAGCAGTAATTCCTGAGTGAAGAGCTGGGAGCAACCCCTGGGCATCGCTGGGTGTGACCCAAATAGAAAAAAAAGTTGTAAGACACTGATAAACTCCAGAGTGGTTGGTCCCTTTACATTTCCACCAGCAGTGCGTGAAAGTTCCACTTTCTCCGCCTTCTTGTCAATCGCCTGTACAGTCAATCTTTTTTTGAGGGCGTGATGGTGGTGGTGGTATTTGAGCCACACGTGGCAGCGCTCAGGACCTACTCCTGACTCTGTGCTCAGGGATCACTCCTGTTGGGGCTCAGGGGACCAGATGGGGTGCCGAGGATCAAACTGGGGTACACTGTGTCAACAAATGCCTTAACCTCTGGACTGTATCTCTGACCTTCTAGTCTGTCTTCTTACGTTCAGTCATTCCGGTAAGTGTGCAGTACATTATCATTGTGCCTTTAATTGTGCATTTCCTTATAACCAATGATGTTGAGCTTTTTTTGGGGGGGTTAATTATTTGCCCTTTGCTCAATTTCTTTTATAAGGACTATATTTTAATTTTTGTCCATTTTCCAGTTGATAATTTTATCTTATTGTTGAGACTACATATATATGCATATATATTCCAGATGCATCCTCTTTATCAAATATATACTTTGAAAAGATTATTCTCTTAGTCTGTGCTGTCTTTCCAGTCTCTTAATAGTGTCATTTCAATAACATCCTTTTAAAATTTTGATTATTAAAAAAAATTGAGCCACACCTGTTGGTCTTAGGGTCTACTCCTGGCTTCATCTTTATTGGGGTCACCCCACGATGATACTCAGGGGCAGTGCAGATCAGCTACCTCTCCAGGCCCCATTTTGATGACTTTTATTTTTCTGAAGGTTTCCTATGCTTTCTTATGAAAGTTTTATAGTTGTAGGTTTGCATTTATATCTATAATCTATTTTGAGTTAGTTTTGTGCATGGCACAAAGCACATATATATGTATATATCTGTATGTATACATTTGTATATATATGCATATAGATCTGCACATGTATATCTACTTTTTATAGGACAATTTGCTGGAAAGACTAATTTATACCCCCTCTGATTGTCTTTTCACAATAGAGGGAAATCAGTTATCAGTGGCTTTATTTCCGAATTCTTTATTCTGCTCCATTACTCTGTTTGTCTATCTGTACATCAGCACCACACTGCTTTGATTGCCTTATCCTTATTATAAATTTTGAATTCAGGTAGTGTTTGCCCTTCTTTTTTTGAGTAATGTTGACTATTTTAAGTCCTTTCCATTTCCATATATATTTTAGAATTAGCTTGTGAATTTCAACTGAAAAACCTGCTGGGATTTTGATTAGTACTGCATTGAATCTACATACCAATTTTGGGAGAATTGATGTCTTTACAATATTAAAATTTTTAAAATTTCCATTGGAAAATTTTATAGTTTCCAAAGTTGGTGTGCATCAATTTTTATCAGATTAATCCAGAAGCATTTTGTAATTTTATTTTATTTACTTTTTATAAAATAGTGTTTAGTGAAAGAAATTTACAGAGATGTGAGGGGAGAGAAGAGTGAGAAACTGGCCTTCCTCAGAGTGAAATGGCCCCTAAATATTTCATAATTTTATGTTATCATAGGTAGTACCTAAAATTTTTGATTTAAAATTATTTAAAGGCATTATAAAAAATATGCAATTTAAAAACCACATTGGTCTTATACCTTATATCGTTGCTAAACTTGCACATTCTTAATAGAGTCCATCAGTTTTTACATAGATTATCACATAGCAAATAAAGTAGTTTATTTATTTACTGCCCAATTGGTTGCCTTTTATTTCTTTTCTTGCCAAATTTGGCTAAAACATGTATAATTATTTTTTTGTTGAGATATAATTGTTAATATTGTCACTGTCACTGTCATCCCGTTGCTCATCGATTTGCTTGAGCAGGCACCAGTAACATCTCCATTGTGAGACTTGTTGTTACCATTTTTGGCATATCAAATACCCCACCGGGAGCTTGCCAGGCTCTGCCGTGTGGGTGGGATACTCTTGGTAGCTTGCCGGGCTCTCCGAGAGGGGTGGAGGAATCAAACCCGGGTCGGCCTCGTGCAAGGCAAATGCCCTACCCACTGTGCTATACAGATGTAATGGTATGATCTACTTTTGATACACATATATTGCAACTGATTGCAACCTCCATCGTGTCTCATGGATGATGTGTGTATTGTATGGGGAAAGAACACTTGACATGTACTTCCTTGGGCTGGGATATGACTTACGTGCTAAGAGCACATGACACACTCCACCCCCAGCACTGCAAGGAACGGCTCTGGGGGTGGGGGGTGCCCCAAACACATCTGAGTATGGCTGCCATGATAACTCGCAACATCAACAAAAGTCTCCTCTCTTAGCAACTTGGAGGACTATTTCCTTTAACCGCTCCACTGTGCGTTAGATACGCAGAACTTACTCGTCAAACTGGAAGTTTGTAGTTTTGACCAGTTTCTCCCCAGTTCCCTCACCCCCCATCTCTGGTAAGCACAGCTCGACTTTATCTCATGAGTTCAGGTGTTTGAGATTTCCACACACAAATTTAATGCGTGCGTGATACCGCATAGTATTTGTATTTTCACTCCTAACTCATTCCCCTTAGCACATTGCCCTGGAGACTCACCTGTGAGGTTGCTAACAGCAGGATTGCCTTCTTTCTCATGGCCAAATGGTATTCCAGTGTGTTTATGTATCCATGTGAGTAATATATATATATATTTAAGCTTATATTTATATATTATTATCAATTAATTAATAGAAGTTTGCTCCCATGTCATGGCTACTGTGAATAATGCTTGTGCAGAACATGAAAGTGAATATTTCTGTTTTTATTTCCTTTGGATACATATCCAGAAGTGAGATTACTGAATTATCACTGCATCACTCTATCACTGTCATCCCGTTGTTCATTGATTTGCTCGAGTGGGCACCAGTAACATCTCCAGTCAACCTAGCCCTGAGATTTTGGCAGCCTCTCTTTACTCGTCCTTCCCAACAATGCTGCATTGAAGGCTCTTTCAAGGTCAGGGGAATGAGACCCATCATTTTTACTGTTTTTGGCATATTGAATATGCCACAAGGAGCTTGCCAGGCTCTGCTGTGCGGGCAGGATACTCTCGATTGCTTGCTGGGTTCTCTAAGAGGGAGAACTATACCTGAATTATATGTTAATATAATTTAGTTCTAACTAAATAAAATATTTAGTTCTATTTTTTAATTTAGTTTTTGGGCCACCCCTGACAGTGCTCAAGTCTTACTCCTGGCTCTGTGCTCAGGGATCACTCACTCTTGTCAGTGCTCAGGGGACCCTACTGTGTTCCAGGGATCAAACCTGGGTTAGATGTGTGCAGAGGAAGCCCCCTGTCCGCTGCACTAGCTCTCCAACTGCTCTATCTTTAATTATCGGAGGAACCAATTTTTAATTGGTTAACAAATAAATTAATTTCTCTACTATACTGCTTATAGTATATACATAAATCTGAACTTCTGTCAGCATTATATGATTCCCCTTTCTCTGCATCTTTACCAACACATCCTATCACTTCTCTTTTTTTGTTTGATTTTTGGTTGGGGGCCACACCTGGTGGTGCTCAGGGCTTGCTCCTGCACTCAGAGATAACTTCTGGTGGGCTTGGAGGATCATATGGGGTACTGGGGGTTGAACCTAGGTTGGCCCTGTGCAAAGTAAATGCCCTATCCACTGTGCTTGCACTCTGGTCCTCATCTTTCTTTCTGTTGATGACCTTCCTGACAAGTGTGAGATGTAAGCCGACCGAGAGTTGGGTTTTTGTTTTGTTTTGTTTTGTTTTTAATTTTAATTTTTTTTGCTTTTTGGGTCACACCTGGCGATGCACAGGGGTTACTCCTGGCTCTGCACTCAGGAATTACCCCTGGCTGTGCTCAGGGGACCATATGGGATGCTGGGATTAGAACCCGGATCGGCCGCATGCAAGGCAAACGCCCTACCCACTGTGCAGTTGCTCCAGCCCCCGAGAGTTGGTTTTATCTCTGTGATTAATGTGCATGTTAGGCACATTTTCACATACCTGTTGGTCATTTTGCAGTTTTTCTTAGAAAAAATACTTTCAGTTTCTCTGCCTATTTTAAAATTTGTATTTTTTTTTTTTGCTGTTGATTTGTATGAGTTCATTGTATATTGTGGCTATTAATCCCAGATTTTTTTTTTTTCCAAATACTCCCTCGCCTCTAATAGGCTGCCTTTCCTTTCCGTTGATTGCCTAAAGTTTTTGGTGTGCTCTAGATTCAATTATTAACTTTTCCTCTTATTGCTTGTGCTTTCTTGTCATATGAAAACAATTTTTGCCAAGGCCATTGTCAAGGAGATTTTGCCCTGTGTCTTCTTCTAAGAGTTTTACCACTTTAGCTTTTATGTTCAAGCCGTTAATCCACTTTGGGTTAATTTTTGCGGAGCTGCTTAAGGAAGGGGTCCAATATCATCTGTAGCAGTTTTTCTATGACATTTAGGGGGGAGATGGTTCTATGCTCTTTGAGTATGCTTGACTTCCTTGTCAAATATTTGTTGGACATAGTGAGGATTTACTTCTGGCTCTCAATTCTAATTCATTGATCTAAAAGTCTGTTTTTTTAATTACTTATTTATTTTTTGATTGATTGATTCACTGTGAGGTACAGTAACAAAGCTCTCATGTTTTAGCTTCGATCATACAGTCATCAAACACCCATCCCTTCACCAGTGCATGTTTTCCACCACCAAAGTCCCCAGTATCCCCCCATTCCACACCTTCCCCTGCCTGTGTGGCAGACAATTTGCACAATATTCTCTTTCTCTACTTTAGTTACCTTCGATATTTTGAGCCCAGTCCCACCACCACTCACACCTGCCAAAAAGGCAATGCTAGACAATGTGTTTTGTGTTGCTTGTTATGGATACAATATAAACTCTAGGAATTCTAAACTTTTAATAATTAGGGTCTGAAGAGATCGCTGCAGCAAGTTGCTGGGGTCTGAGATTTGTTTGCGTGTCTCTGGGTCATGGCCGTGTGGGAGCTTAAGCAGACGGTGGCTGGATGTGGCGTCATCTCAGAGTCCCATCGGGGCAGGGGCAAGGAGAAGAGCCCGCTTCTCCCCTGTTCGTGAGGCCTGGCGTCTTCGGCCACTGCCACTTGTACTTGGAGCTTTTTGCGGACCTCTAGAAAATGGCGGCTGCCGGGGCTCCTAGAGGGCAGGCGGAGGGACGGAACCTGCCCCCAATGGAGCAGCCCAGTGGAAACGGCCTGTTGCAAAGTCCAGGGCCATCTCTGCAGCAGGTAGCCCGGGTCTGAAATTTGTTTGTGTGTCCTAAATGTCTGTTTTTAATATCAGTGCCATTCTGTTTTGAGTACTATATTTCTGTAGTATAGTTAGAGATTGAGATAGATGGCTCTTTAGCTGTGGTTCTCTCTCTTTTTTTTTTTTTTGAATTATTTAGGTGATTTGAGATCTTTCCTGATTCCATACAGATTTTAGATTTTTTTAGATTTTTATTTTTTCCCCCTATTTTTGTGGAACATGCCCTTGAAATTTTATAGGAGTGCATTGAATTTACAGAAGGCATTGAACAGTATGGACATTTTAACAATATCAGTTCTTCTAAATTTTATTTTTTTAAATTTTATTTTATTGAATCACCATGTGGAAAATTACAATGCTTTCAGGATTAAGTCTTAGTCATACAATGCTGAAAAAACCATCCCTTCACCAGTGCCCATATCCCACGACCGAAGACAAACAAAACAAAACAAAAAAACCACAGTACACCTCCCATCCCACCCACCCCCGCACCTCCCCGCCTTGTAACTGATAAATTTCACTTTATTTTCTATTTACTTTGGTTATATTCAATATTTCAACACAAACCTCACCATTATTATTAGGAGCACCCCACTAGAGTCAGACCTGTTGTGAAGAGAAATGAGGTTTTGTATTTCTGTACTTTAACAACTAAGTCCAGGGAGATTTCTTCTGGATATTCGATCACTGCAAGCTTGTAAACCCCACCTGTGGTCGTCATAATATGGCGGCCCCCACGCCCTTCATCCCCGGGAAGGGACAGGCGAGAGAGAGAAATACCTTTCCCCTCCCGGGCGGGCATGGGGTCGCAGCTTAGTTCTCTGGCAGGAAACAATCTGCAAGAGCAGTCCATGTTGAAGTTGGTTCAGCTGGGTCTGGATTCACGCGCGTGCAGCTGCGGAGGAGCCGCACACGCGTGTGGCCCCCGGGGTCACATCTTGGCAGCGGTCAGTTCTTCTAAATTTTTGACCCCTATTATCTTCCATTTTTTTAATCTTATTTAATCTCTTTCATCAAAATCTTAAGTTTTCTGTGTATCATTCTTTCATCTCCATGGTTAAATTTATTCCTAAATATTGTACTGGTTTTGATGCTCTTGTGAACGGGATTGCTTTCTTTAGTTCTTTTTCAGACATTTTGTTTTTGTCAGTGGATAGAAACACATGTTGATTTTGAACCTGCAACTTTATTGAATTACTCACTGAGTTCTAATGTTCGTTTTTGGTGGGGTCTTCAGGACTTTCTAAATATAAGATCCTGTTGTCTGCAAATGAAGACTGCTAAGCTTCCTCCTTTCCAAGGGGAGTACCTTTATTTCTTCGTCATAGTGGTCTCTCTGGAGAGGACTTCCTGAATAGAAATAGTGAGAGTGGGCTTTCTTTTTGGGGAGTGGTGCACTTGCTCAGGGAGCCTGGGGGACACACCTGATGATAGTGGTTCAATGCCAGGAACCGGAGCTGCAGTGTGGGGCCCCCCGGGGCCACTCCTGGTGAGGCCGGGGTGTCTCTGGGTTACACTCAGCAGTGTCTGGGAAGCAGAATGGTTCTGGGGACCAAACTGGATGACTTGAAACCTAACTCCTGTGCTATCTTCCAAGCTGAGATATTTTTGAGATATCAACTGTTGAAAATTTTTTTTCTAAAAATACTTAAGTAAAATTATGTTTTAAGCTAATCACCATGATTTACAAAGCTGTTGATAACAGAGTTTGAGACATTCAGTGTTCCAGCTCCAAACTCACCGCCAGTGCCAGAGACCCTCCCTGAATGACCGAAGGTTCCCTCTATCTCCCCACCCCACCTCTTTAGCAAATTCATTAAAATCATGATAATTATATATATATATATATATATATATTGCTTTTGGGGTCACACCTGGTGATGCACAGGAGTTACTCTTGGCTCTGCACTCAGGAATTACTCCTGGCGGTGCTTGGGGAACAATATGGGATGCTGAGAATCAAACCCGGGTTGGCCACATGCAAGGCAAACGCCCTACCCGCTGTGCTATCGCTCCAGCCCCATGATAATTATATTTTGATGTAATTTCTGAAACCAGTTTTTGCTGAATATAGTACTATAAGCTGACAGAATTTTTTTTTAATTTTTTAATTTTTTTTTTCTTTTTGGGTCATACCTGGCGAAGCACAGGGGTTACTCCTGGCTCTACACTCAGGAATTACTCCTGGCGGTGCTCAGGGGACCATATGGGATGCTGGGAATCGAACCCGGGTCAGCCGCATGCAAGGCAAATGCCCTACCCGCTGTGCTATTGCTCCAGCCCCTGACAGAATATTTTAACCATGAAAAAAATTTTGTTCCATTGTCTTCCAGCTAGCACTAAGTTTTTAGAGGTTAACGTTATCATTTCTGCCTGAATGCAATGCTTCTCTTTATTCCGTTTGCGCTAAACCCTTTTGTTTGCACTTGTTATTTATTGCTCGGTGACAAATGGCCCCTAAACTTAGTAGTTTATGTTAAATGTTAATTATTAATTATTTTATAGAAACTGTCCCTGTGCATTGGGAATTTAGGCACAGTTTCAATTTATGGTTGTTGCTTGGGATTTTTTTCCTTTCTGTCTTTGGACTACACCCAGTGGCGCTCAGGTCTTACTCCTGGTGATGCTCGGGGGGTCATGCACAGTGCCAGGCATCAAGCTTGAACTACAATGTACAAGGCTCACAGTACCACCTCTCTGTACCATCTTAGCTCCTGTATCTTCAATATGGCACTTCAGAACTTTTCATGAAATTATAGCCCCATATGTGGGAGTGTCAAGGGCTGACTGACCTTGAGGGGGGTCCCTTGCAAGTTGGCTTGCTCAATGGACCACTTATAAGAGACCCCTACCTCTATTGGATGGGGAAATTTTCTCCTGCCTGGGGGATCTCCGTGGGTCTCCGTGGGAGACATGACTTTGGACGGACCCCCTTTGAAGGTATGGCCTAAAAGTGAACACAGAAGATTCTTGTTGGCACCTAGCTTCAGCAAGCACATCTGCCATGTTCTAGACTGAAAGAGAGTTGCTCTGTCCAGTTACTCTCGAAGGGAGAGGAAATACGTATTCAACCTTTGGAAGGAGAGATAGAAAAGAATTTGCAGACATGAAAAATCATTGTTTTCGTTGGGCTGAATCGATAGTACAGGGTTTAAGGCACTTGCCTTGCATACAGTTGACCTTGATTTGAATCTTGGCACCATATATGGTCCCATGTATCGCCAGGAGTAATCCCTGAGCACAGAGCCAGGAGTAGGCCCTCAGGACAGCCAGATGTGGCTCAAAAACAAACAAAAAAACCCAGAAAACCAAAGGGGGTAGTTTGACTACATCTCTCGTCAGTGGCAACCACAAAGAGAATGTCCTGGAAACTTTTGTTTCTCCCAAATTGAGGTCTATCCCTCCCTAAGCCATGATCCAAAACCATATTGCTTGGTACAAACAACCAACGCTTAAAAAAAAAATGTTGGGGGCCACACCCAGAGGAGCTCTGGGGTTACTCCTGGTGGTAAATGGGGGACCATACGGGATGCCAGGGACTGAACTAGGGTCAGCAAGGCAAACACTCTGCCCACTGTACTATCACTCTGGCCGGCACTTTTATCTCATGTACACAGACATGTAACTAAGAGAGTACTGTTAGGAGTTGAATTGTATCTCCCTCAAAAAGAAGATGTGTTGAGGGAGAAATAGTACCGGGGTTAAGATTCCTGCCTTGCAAGCAGCCAGTCCCACTTTGATCCCTGGTATCCACGTGGTCCCCTGAGCAGAGCCAGGAGCCAGCCCTGAGCAATGCTAGGTGTGGCCTCCCGCTCCAGATCAAACACTAAGTCAAAAACTAATACTGAAGTCTCCCACCCCCGTATCTCAGAATGGGGCCTTATTTGGAAATCAGGTCTTTGCAGAGGTATCCAAGTTGAGCTGAGGTCATAGGTGGCCCTGGTCCAGCGCGGGCATCCTTACAAGAGAGCCATGAGGGACCAGGCTCCAGAGACTGTGAGGACAGATGGATGGGGTGATGCTGCAGGGAGACTGGACGACCAGGATTTCAGGGCGCGAAGGAGGGGTCCTTCTCAGCACCCCAGAAGGCCTGGTCTTGGGGGTCAGCTCCAAGTGGCCCAGTGGCTTACAGGAACACGTATCTCACTCAACCTTTAGAAGCGTCCCTTTGACCCTAACGTACAGCTTGAGGCAAGTTCCCTCCAGATCTATTTCTTTGGGCCAGGAGATAGCACAGCGTGCCCCCCACTTCTCCCTGGTTCCATCTTGGTTCTGTGTGGCCCCTGGCCCCTCCAAGGCAGCCCTGGTAACCTCCAGCCTGGGCTGCACCAAATCCTTGGGCACCTTTGAGCCACCTGCCTGCTTGGTTGAGAAGTCTCGGGTCCCCAAGAACTGCTTGGGAGCACTGTTCACACAGCCAAGGCAAATAAATAAATAAATAAATAAATAAATAAATAAATAAATAAATAAATAAATAGCCCCTTGTCCTTCATCAGAACCAGAGTCCTGGCTCTGTCCTGCCCCTCCCAGTCTCCCCACAGCCCCTGCCCCCCACACCCCGCACCCTCCTGCTCTCGCCTTCCCGCCTCCCTCTCTCACAGTCTCTCGCCAAAGCGAGGCTGACCTGTTTGATCCCGAGTCCACCACTGTGTGCCTGACGCTGCAGCTGCCCCTCCCCTGGACTCTCAGTGCCCCCTCCCCGAGAAGGACCCCGCCGGCAATGTGGTTCCACCAAACCACAGAGGCCCACCGTGGTTGGGCGCACCCCTTCCTACATCTTATGGCTCATGTGCCAGGAAGCCAGGCAGGGGGTCCTGCAGAGCCTAATCCAGGATCCTGGCTCAAAACTGTAGACTGACTCCGGGTTCCCCCTGCCCTGGCCCGCGCCCCTCTCTCTGCCTCCCTTCTGTGCTCCCCTAGTCCGTCTGGTCCCCACGCCTAGCAGCAGGCGCCCATCCTGGGGGCTCTGTGGTGGGGTGGGGTGGGGCGGGGCCTCTCTGGGACTGGGCTGGTCTTTCCCCCTGGTCATTCACTGTGTGATCTCGGGGAGCCGAGGCCCCCCCTCCACCGCTCCTGGTCACTTTTCCTGTTTCTTAGTTCCCCACCCGCCCCCCAAGAATGGAAGCAGACTGGATCTTGGAGGGGAGGACAAGGGCCCAGGGGCCTGCGTTCCAGTCCTGACTGCCCACCTTTTGCTCCTTCTGTGCCCGTGGGTGGAGCCCCCCAGTACTGACAGCAATGGCCATGATGCCTTTACTCCCATCTGGCTCCATGCTAATGTCTACCCCCACGTAGAAGCCTCTAGGAGGCTCAGGAGGGGACTTCACGATGAGAGTCGGGGACAAGGCAAGGGACAGAGTCACGAGTCACCCCATGAACAATGTCAGAGCTGGGGTTGATGACACGTCTCCATCTGGTTGCTTTCCCCATCCCCCCACCCCCCTGCCATGAGCCCTGAATTTCCTGACTGCAATGCAAGCACAATTTTTGCTGTTTGTTTTTTTGGGTCACATCCAGCGATGCTCCGGGGTTACTCCTGTACTCCTGGTTCTACACTTAGGAATCACTCCCGGTGGTGCTCAGGGGACCATGCGTGGTGCTGGGGATCGCATCTGGGTCGGTGGCGTGCAGGGAAAGAACTGCACCTATAAGCTATACTATTGCTCTGACTCCAGGGTGACCCCCAGTTTTATCTTCCCCAAATTCCCATCTCCCACCTGTGACCAGAGACGCTTCCAAGCCCAAACCAAGCCATGGCCTCACACTCTGGGAACTTGTGGGTCCTTCCAAGGCCAAATTCCCCATTCAGGTAATGGTGCTTGACACACGCAGGGTGCCCGGTGGGGGGCGAGCTTGGGACAAGCTTGGTCCTACTGGGTGACCAGGAGGAGCTCAAGTTAGCTGCCTCAGCAGCTACCATAGAAAATGGTGAAGGAAGGAAGTTGGCCTTTGGTTTGGGGTCTGAGCCTGTGGACTGCCAGGCCAGGCCCATCTCTGCCAGGTGCCGCTTCTTTTTCAGAGGCTTGACCCGGTGAGCAGTTTCTGCCTCATGGGCAGTGCCAGGAGGGATGTAAAGTATGCGAGATACAGCGAGGGGAGGCGGGAAGGCCCAGAGGGCGCAAGGCTAACGGTGAAGGACCAAGGGTGACGTGTTGGTGCAATTCATGTCTGAGCAGGGAGTGAAGAGTTTCAGACCTTCTGGGACCCCACCCCACACCCAGAAGTGACTATGGGGCAGGACTATGGGGCTTCCCCAGGGCCCTGTTTGGAGAGGGTGTGGCAGCTGTCACACCTGTTCAAGGAAATGCCCAGCCCCCCTCGCACCCCTGCTGGCAGGCCTGTGTCCTCTCCCAGGCAGCCATCTTGACCTCCTCATTCACGCCAAGTGGACCGGAAGCCCTGAGAGGGCAGTGTCTACCAGGTCAGACGCGGGAATGATGGGAAGGGCAGGATGATGGCTCATCTAGAAGGTTCTATGGCATCTGCACAATCCCTAGATTGGGGCATCCAGCAGGGAACATTTAGTAAGTGATGGGGGCCCAGGGGAAGAGGGTGCTGGACCCCTACAGGGGAGAGGGGGTGAGGAGGACTATTCGACAAGTTCATTCTAGTGGTCACTCAGCATGGTGCCCGCACCTGGGCTTCCCAAGCAATGCTCAGGAGGTCAGGGGGGGCCCGCCAGTGGTTCTTGAGCAACTGGGCTCGTGGTTCAGTGCAAGGGTGTGAGGGTGTGGTAGTTCTCAGGCTCTGTAGTCACCTCCGCAGTGCTGGAAGGTCGCCAGAGCTGCACCCGTGATGCTTGGGGGCCCACATGTTCCCAGGAAACGAAACACGCCAGGGATGTGCTCTAACCACTGCACTGTCTCCTGGCCCCACCAGCCATTTATTTTTTCATGAGGGAAATAAAATGGATGTCTGCTGATTGACTACACAAACAAGATGAACCTGATCCTGCTAGAGAGGCGGGCGGGGCTGACGGGGGAAGGCTCCCAGGTGCTCAGAGACCCGTGCCCTTAACAAGAAACAGGAAGCGGGATGCCCAAAGCCTTGGTTTGCAAACTCAGCTCTCCCCATTCTTTCCTTCCAAACAGGTCTCCCCAACAACAGGGATGAGGTGGGGGTGGAGCACATGAAAGGTTCGAAAGAGTCTCCCATGTTGGGGAACAGGCACAGAGAAGCCAAGCAGCTCCCCCAGGCCACACAGCAACCCCAGAGATGGGGCCCTTTCCTCTCCCCTGCCCAGTTCCAGGAAGTTCCAGCAGATCCCTGTCATGAAGAGAGCCGGGAAGCGAGGTGGGACAGACCCGGACAGGTGTGGATGCCTGTGGCCTGCCCCTGGGGGATGAGCTCGGAGCCAGGGAGTGTCCACAGGATGTACCCAGCAGGTGGGCGCCCAGGCCAGGTGGAACTCAGCGCGTGTTTCACGGCCCTGCGTGTTCCTTTGCAGCACCCAGGCTGACGAGTCTGACAGGTGTCACGAGCTGTGGCCTCCCGGGAGCCCCTATCAGCACCAGAAGGCCGAAGAGGCCTCCAGCGCGTTTGCCCGCTGCCCACCGCAGGCAGGACGGCGGCGTGAAGAGACGGTGCCTGCCTTTCACGCCTGGCTGCACTGTGGGCGTCTCAGAGCTCGGGGTCTCCTGACAGCTCCGGGCAGGAGGGGGGCCTGGAGCTCAGGCTCTGGGAGCTTTGATAAAACACACACACCACGCCTTAGGCCCTGGCGCGCCCCAGGTGCTTATGGAGGGAATAAACTGAGGTAGTGGGGTCCCTACGGGGGGACCCGTCTATCTGTGGGAGCCGGGGGCTTCCAAAGACCACTTCCCTCACAGCCACTTTAAAAAAATATATTTTTAAAATTTTATTTTCATAAGGTTGTTCACGTTAATTGATTGCATTCACTAATTCAGCACCAATCCCACCCCCATCACACCTCACAGCCAGTTTTGAGCACTGTGCCGCCTGGTTGCCGCTCCCTGCCGCCCATATCGTTCTCAGCCTTGGTGCCGGAGCACGCCTGGCTGCCAAGCTCTGGGGATCACGCCTTCTGTTGGGGTGCCGGGGGCCCTGAGAGTGGAGCCGTGCCCCTCAAGTTTACGAGGTGCATGTGCTAGGTGCTGGGAGAAATGCACAACCTCAGGGGGCTGGAGCGATAGCACAGCGGGTAGGGCGTTTGCCTTGCACGAAGCCAACCCGGGTTCGAATCCCAGCATCCCATATGGTCCTCTGAGCACCGCCAGGAGTAATTCCTGAGTGCAGAGCCAGGAGTAACCCCTGTGCATCGCCAGGTGTGACCCAAAAAAGAAAAAAAAAAAAGAGAAATGCACAACCTCACCCACAGTGGGTGGTTTCGCCCCTGAACCATCTGCTGGTCCCGTGTCTCTGGCTCGTTCAGGAGAACATGGACACGCTCCTGCTTCCTCGCAAGCCTCTGCCAGCTGAGACTTCCTTGTGCCTACCTTTCAGCGGTGGGGTGGTGGGGGCACGGTCAAATAACCGATGGCTCATGTGTGTGTTTCTAGGTGGTACAGGTACACCCTATGCCCTACTCTCTGTCTCTCTGCCTCTCTCTGTCTCTGTCTCTCTCTCTCTCACTCTTTATATTTTTTGGGCCACACCCAGTGGTGGTCAGGAGTCACTCCTGGTGGTGCTTGGAGGACCATATGGGATGCCGGGGATTGAACCCAGGTTGACTTCGTGCAAGGCAAACGCTCTCCCCGCTGTGCTATTGCTCCGCCCCTGCTCTTCCTCTCTGCACCTTCCTTCTTCCCAGAGAAGAGCTATCTGGGGAAGCTGGGGAAATGAAGGCAGCAAGCACATGCCCCAGAGGCTTATAAACCCAGAGGCACTTAGTTTCTAATGAGGAAAGGGCCAGAGATTTCTCTGGCCTGGGTTTCACTGGTCCACACAGGTGAAAAAAGGTAGAAACCCCCTGGTTTTTCTTTTTTCTTTTTAGGTTTCTGGGGCATATCCAGTGGTACTCAGAACTTACTCCTAGCCCTGTGCTCAGAGATCACTCCTGGCGGTGCTCAAGGGCCCACGTGTGGTGTTTGGGATTGAGCCCAAGCACCCGAGCCATGGTACCATCTAAACAGGGGCCACCTCCTGTGATGTGTGGGGGTGGGGAGAGGCTAGCAGCTCAGGGCCCAGGGGCTCAGGATTCAGGCCCGGTGCTTGTACCTGGTGCTCAGGGCTCATCAGAGCGACACCCAGCAGTGCTCAGGGGGTGCATGCAGTGCCAGGGACCAAACCAAGGACCTCTCACAAGCCACCCAAGGGCTCGACCACTTGCGCCTCAGTGCAGCCCCCGAAAACCCCTGTCAGGGCCCAGGGTGGAGATGGGAAGGAGGCTCCAGGAGAGAGACAGGCTAGAGCGACGTCTGGTGATGCTGAATGACCACCAAGTCTGCCCAGAGCTGAGGTCCAGCCTGCAGAGAATCCCAGACCGGCGTCCGCCATGACGGCTGAGGATGTGACCGCCACTGCCCGGCCAGGCCTCTGCAGGAACTGTAGGACCCGGTCCCAGTCTCAGAGCTGGGGCTGGAGCTCAAGTGAACACGCATGACTGTGCGTGTCGAGTCTTGTTTTGTTTGGGGGCCACACCCAGCGGGTCTCGGGGTTTACTCCTGGCTCTGTGCTTAGGGGTTGCCTCTGGTGGAACTCAGGGGACCATGTGGAATGCTGGGGATTGAACCCGGGTCAGCCCCATGCAAAGCAAGTAGCGCACTCTACCCGCTGTTCTATTTCTCCAACCCAGATTTAATTTTTTTCCTGTTTTTTTTTTTTTTTGGTCATACCTGGTGATGCTCAGGATTTACTCCTGACTGTGTGCTCATGAACTACTTCTAACAGGGCTCAGGGGATCATATGGGTACAGGGTGCCAGGGATCAAACCAGGGTGGGCTGCATGCAAGGCAGGTGACTTAGCCCTCTGCTCTATCTTCCAGCCCAGCTTTGATTCTTTTCTTAAAGTGTTGCTTATGGGTAAAAAAAATAATGTGGCTACTTCTCTTTGGATTATATAAACAGGAAGTGTGAGTTTCTTCCTGGTCTGTTCCTCCCCAGGCACAACAGATGACTAATCCCCTTCCCTCACCCATTACCAGCCTCGGGGTGCCCCTCAACCCAGCCTGGTTCCACAGCTATGCCCACTTACAGCAACTCGGCTAGGCAACGTGGCCGCTTACAACAACTGACTTCTGTTGCTGCTTGTTGCTGCATGCTGGGTACTTAGTTGCGGTTACCAGGGAGACACACTTGGTCGTGGCCCCAAGGATCCCACCTGACAGAGCCCGTGGAGCAAATTCAGCGTATCAGGTGTTACGAAGGAACAAATTTGTGCCTCTGGACCACTGCAAGGCAGGCACCCTACCACCATCTGACCCATGACCCCGGGCCCTGAAATATGCATGAAAGAAAAAACAAAGTGGGCATGTTTTGCATTGGGGCGCATTGTCCACTTTGCCATTATTCGAGATCTCCACGGGAAGGTGGCTGCTTTCTTCCCCGTCTTCCATGGTGTTGGAGAGGGCGAGTCCCTTTATTCGGCCAGTTACCATCAGGGGTCACTTGAACTGTTTCTGTGTGTGTATAAGGCACGCGAGGCTGAGACGGGCACCGTCACCTCCTGTGTGGTCCACGTCCCAGGCATAGCCTTGTGCATGGGGACCGCAAGTCAGGGCCCCCTGCCCGCTACTGGGAAGGGCAGGCGGGGGGCAGAGGGGCCTCCCCTGGGTCCCTCCTGAGATGCTCCCCCACTGCAGGGACTCTGGCTCCTTCTGGACCACGGCCAGCTCCAGCTGTGGCAGGACAGGCTCAGAAATTGCAGGGTGGGGGGTGGGGTGCAGAGGAGAATCTCTGACTGGGAGTGTGAGCGTGACAGAGAAGCAGCATCCCTGGGGTCCCCCACGTGGAGAACTCTGCGGAGTTGGGGATGGGGTCCTGGGAGGACGGAGGAGGGTCCCTTCCAACTCTGGCCTGGCCCTGGGCCTCGCTGACCGGCCAGCTGCTGTGGGCAGGTAGAGGCAGGGGCACACACTGCCCCCAAGGCCTCAAACAGCCAAAGGGGAAGCTGCCGGAGAGGCTGAGGGAGCCCCCACGCCAGGCCCTGCCGCCTCTGCCCGGGGCCTGGACGAGAGGGTAGAGAGGCAGCCCCCAGCTGACGCTATCCCCTTGCAGGCGACAGGAATGCAGGGTCGCCTCCTCCCCTCTCTCTTCCAGGAGAGCGCTGGTGGCGGGGTTGGGGGGGATGCGGGTATCAAGGGGCCAGTAGGGGCCTAGGTAAGCAGTGGTGAGGGACCCGGGGGGAAGGGAGATTCTATTAAAAATGTAATTTGGCGTGTGTGCTTCTTTCTGATTACAAAAGCAATGCATATTCATCGTAGAAAATTTGGGAATGAGAGATAAGCACAAAAAGCAAATAGCGCCCCTCCTAATCTCCGCGCCGAGGGTCACTCGCACCCCCCCGCCCCCGAGTGCTGGTGGGAAGCCCAGGACTGGCGCCTGACCGCGCTGGAATCCTGCTTCTGCCACTGGCTGGCCGTGTTTGCACAGCCCTCTGCCTTGGTACAAAGCATCCTGGCCTTGCTCCCTGGAGGGCAATGGACACCCCAGGGCTCTCTGCACAAGCTGCCCCACGGCCCAGACCATCCTCAGCCCTCAGGCCTGGCCCGAGTCTGTCTGGAACTGTCCCGTGGCCTGTATGAAGGAGTGTGGTTTGTGGCTCCTCGTCCAACTCCCACCGCGCCGCCCCCACCCCCCCGCACCCACATTCCGTGTCTTCAGAACCTGGAGTTGCCCTTGAGGCCTCTTTTGTTCTTTTGTTGGGGGGCTCCCTACACTCCTCAGGAGGCCTGGGACTACTCCTGGCCATCCTTGGCCTACTGAGCCAGGGGGTTGGAGCTCAGGCCCACTAAAAGCTGGGGCCACCTGGGCCATCGGGGTGTCCAGGGGCCTCTGAGATACATCCTCCAGGGAGTCAGGCCATGCAGGGCCGAACTTGAGCCTTCTGTGCATGCCTTGCTTCCCCGACTTTGGAGCATGGTCCTGGCCTTTGAGGCCCTTTTGGACGTCAGCCAGGCCACCAGAGATGCTCTTCTGGGTCAGAGAGCAGGAAGAGGAGGGAGTGAGGAGAGATGGAGACGCATAGGAAGGGAAGGTTGAGAAGAGACGGAGCGTTGCTAGAAGGAAACACTCACCTGCTGGGGGCGGGGCGGGGGGAGGCATAGCTATGCCCGGCCCCTCAAGCTTGCTGCCAGAGCCCCACACTTGGCCCAGGGGAGCTGCCCTGCATATTCCAGCCCCCGCGTCTCCCCTCGGCCCGTGCAGTCCTAACTCTCAGTTCTCTCGCTCCTGTCAATAATTGATGGCTCGCAGGGCACAATAACTATCAATAATGCACAGGCAATAATGTTCTACAGCTCTGCAACGTGTGCTCATCCTAATGTATGCGGGGCTGCTCCCGTCCTGAGCCCACCCGCAGTTACTCCCCCCTACAAAGGCTCCTGCTCGCTCAAGAGAGGAACTGGGTGGGGAGATAGCACAGGGGTCACGGCGCTTGCTTGGCATGCGGCTGAGCCAAGTTCGATCCCCGGAACTGCACACAGTGCTCTGACAACAGCAGGAGTGGTCCTGGAGCCTGGGGCGGAGCTGAGCTAACCAGGTCTCAGACCTCCCTCCATGCCCGGACCAACACCCACGCCTGCCCTGGTAAGCTCTACTTCTCCCCCAGCCCATCGCCTGCCTCTCAGCTCTGACACTCTCATAGGCAGCCCCCCTCCAAACCTGGCCCGAGCTAATCCCATAATGAGATGCACTAGTTGGTTTTCTCACAGCTTCGGGGGCTGCTGATGCCCACCGGCCTCTCCCACCGTGCCCCATGCCTGTGCCCCCCTGCCTCTCCTAGCATACTGGAAGTCGGGTGACATGCCCCAGGATGCTGGGAAAGAGCAATGGGAGGGTGTGAAGACCGGCAGGACACACATCTGGGGGGGGGGTGTCATCGCTGCAACTCCGGGGGCTAGACGAGGACACACAGGATCACCTCACAGGGCTTCCTGCGGGGCAGGCCAGCTATGCAGAGAGAGTGAAGCTGGGGGCCAGAGAGAGAGGGGGGGGCGGGGAGAGAGAGAGACAGAGAGACAGAGAGACAGAGAGAGAATGCAGGGGGCCATGCTCGCCTGCACACAGCCAATCTGGGCTGGAGACCTGGCACTGCGCATGGTCCCTCTAGTAGCTCCAGCAATGTCTCTTGAGCACAGTGACCCAAAAACCAGAAAAAGGAAGGAAGGGAGAATGAAAAGGAGGAGGGGAGTGGAGAAGGAAGAGAAAGGAAGGAAGGAAAAGAGTAAGAATAAAGCTGGCGGTCAGGGTTTTGAGGCTATAGGGAGTAGTGGGGACTGTGATGAATTGGAGGTGTCCATCTTGTCTAAAGCAGAAGGTGTCTCTTGGGGACTGGAGAGATAGCACAGTGGGTAGGGCATTTGCCTTGCACGCAGCCGACCCAGGTTCGATTCCCAGCATCCCATATGGTCCCCTGAGCCCCGTCAGGGGTAATTCCTGAGTGCATGAGCCAGGAGTAACCCCTGTGCGTTACCCAGGTGTGACCCAAAAAGCAAAAAAAAAGAAGGCATCTCCTCAGACAGCGGGTGACACAGATAAGTGGACAGACGTTATTCACCTATCAAGGGGAACCAGGAGTGTGGATTTTGGGGGGCCTGCCAAGAAGTGCTAGTGATAATCAGCTGGGCCCCGGATGGTATAATGTGAGGGCTGAGGTCTCAGCAGTGCTGTGGATGTCCCAGGTCCAGTGAACAGAGCCCAGAGGCCTCCAGGATCACATCCGGTGTACCTGGGGGTGGAGGAACACAAGGTGTTGGGGTTTGAGCTGGGGTCAGTTGCATGCTTGTCTCCAGAACCACAGCAGGTAGGGTGCTTGCCTTGCATGAGACTAACCTGGGTTTGGTCCCTGAGCACCATCAGGAGTGATTCCTGAGTATTGAAGCAGGAATAACTCCTGAGAACAGCCAAATGTGGCCCCCCCAAAAATAGGCAAACAATAACAGAACTCAGATGAGAATTGGTCTCTTGAACTCAGTTAACCAAAGTGAAGATGGTGTGTGTGTGTGTGTGTGTGTGTGTGTGTGTGGTGGGTGGGGCCCCGAGACAACGGTGGAGAGAAGGAGACACGCTGGTGAGGGTTGCGGGTTGGAACACTGTGTGCATGAAACAGTACTGTGAGCCCAGGTGCTTCAAAGACATTTTAAAAAGAAACTCTGATTTTTTTTTAAAAAAAAGCACACAACAATAACAAATCTACTTTATATACCATTAAATTATTTGACATAAAATGCTGCCTACAAATACTTTTCATTTTTGGTTTTGTTTTTTGAGCCACACCAAGGTGTGCTCAGTGCTTACTCCTGACTCTGTGCTCAAAGATACCCCCTGGTGTGGTTCAGGGGACCCTGTGGGGGGCTGGGGATCAAACCTGGGTCGACCACCTGCAAGGCAAGTGCCCTACCCATTGTACTATCGCTCCAGGCCTCCAATTAAAAAATATATTTTAAAAAGTGAGGTGAGGCAGGGGGAGGCGGTGACCCCCATATCCAGCAGCAGAGACAGGGTGGAAACAGTGGGTGGGGGGCGATGCTGGAGGAGACGGAGGCCTCTGGGAGGAGTTGACTTTGTTGGGGCCCAGTAGTAGGGGATAAGCCATCCTGGGACAGTCTTACCTGGGGATGGCAGCCCTGGGGCTCTCAGGACACTTCTTCGTCCAGGGGACTCACTAGGAGGGGCCGTGGTGTCAGGTGAGTTCCTAGGAAATCTTCTAATTTCATTTATTTTTTGGTATTGGGATTGTACCTGGCAGTGCTGGGGAGTTACTCCTGGGTCTACACTCAGGAGTTACTGCTGGCAGTACTTGGGGGACCATATGGGGTGCTGGGGATCGAACCCTGGCTGGCCATGTGCAAGGCCAGCACCTTATCCACTGCACTATCACTCTGGCCCTGGAAAGCTCCTAATTGAGATGGCTCTTTGGTTTCCCCCTTTTCTCAGACTCATCTTACCACACCGTCCTCTGCTGCTCTGCTGACTTGGCGAGAGAAATGTGTTAAGAGCACAGTTCGGGGCCCAGTTCTGCCTAATTCGCTGATGAATTAGCACCAACAAGGCCCAGAGGGGCAGTACCACCTGTGCCAGCCACATAGCAAGGCAGGGGCTCAGACTCTGAAGCGGAAACACCTCCTCGGCACCCCTGCCCCCAGCCCCTCACTTCTCAGGCAGTTCCACCCGGAGTCATGGTTCGGCTGCACTTTTCCAGGTTCTGGCATCTGGGAAGGGTGCCTTGGGGTCTTACCTCCATCCCTGCGGCCAGCCCCTCCTGCAATATTAATCTGGCGGCTATCAATGTTTAATCTGCTTTCTAGCCCACATCACCCTTGCAACGCCTTCTCACATTTGAGTTTGGAATCATGAAAAATAGATGTGCTGACTCCTCTCACCCTTACCCTGATTTGGGGGTTGGGGACTTGATAGGATGTGATCTTGCTTAAATGTTCTCCCCGCCATCCAATTCCTAGCACCTCCTGCCCCCACTGGGTGCAGCAATGGAATCTTGAGTGTGCTGGAGTCCAGACCCGCCTTCCCTTCTCAAAACACACCTGCGTGCACTGTCAGCGTGCTTCCAGGTGGCCTGGAGGGGCTATCTTAGATCTAAGGGGTTCAGAGAGGCTAATCAACTTGTCCAAGGCCACACAGGACCATGTTAATGGTTGTAAAGGGCTAGGAGTGGATTTTGGCGATTGTCCTCCTCTGATCTCTGTTTTGGGAAACCTCTTCCACCAACACCAGCTAAAGCCACATTGTCAAACAGAAGGGGCTCCTGAGGCTCAGATCATTTCTTTCGAGTCACCTGGTGTAAACAATACAATCTTGGAGGGAGAGAGGGAGAGAGATAGAAGGAGGGAGAGGGAGAAAGATAAATGGAGGTAGAAGGAGGGAAATGGAGAGGGAGGGAGAGGGTGAGGGAGGAGAGAGATGGAGAGAGAGAAAGAGAGAGGAAGAGGGAGAAAGGGAGAGGGGTGAGAAGGAGAGAGAGAGAGGGAGAGGGAGAGGGAGAGGTAGAGGGAGAGGGAGAGAGAGACTATGGCTGCTAATCAATTTTGATTACACCCTGTCCCTCCAGGAAGATAATACAGGGCTTGATCCCTGGCACCTGTATGTAGACCCCTGAGCACAAAGCCAAGAGTAGCTTCTGAGCACCACCTGTGTGGTTCAAAACTCCCCTCTCTTGTCAGCAATAGAAAACAAATTATCAAATGATGCCTTTTTGGCAGTCTGATTGTGGGGGAAAATTCCAAATAATAATAGTGGGTTTTCTGTTGAAACATTGAATGTAATCAGAGTAAAGTGAAAATCATCTGCCACACAGGCAGGGTGGGGGTAGGATGGGGGGTATACTGGGGTTCTTGGTGGTGGAATATGCACACTGGTGAAGGGATAGGTATGACTGACACTTAATCCTGAAAGCTTTGTAACTGTTCTCACAGTGATTCAATGAAAATAAAATTAAAAAAAAAAGAAAAACACAACAAAAAAACCTTCCCCTCCCCTCAAAAACCCACACGCTTCCACCACTCAGTCTTTTAATGGTTCCGCATCACCCTGAAGAAACACCCTAATCTCTCCATTGGCAAACAAGGTTCCTTGCAAAAACAAAAACAAAAACAAAAACAAAAAACAACAACACACACACAACACAGATCCCTAGTACCCTTGCTTCCTATCTCTCCATGGGCTAAGGAGAGGTTCCTAATACTCTCCTCTGCTGCTCCTCCCTCCACGCTAGTCCCTCCAGCACGTTCCCTTCCAGAATGCCTGTGCGCAGTCTCTCATTGGCTGGAGCTGCCTGCGCCGCTGGGTCTCTGTGGAAATTCTTTCTCGCCATATCTCTGTAGACACCTTCAGCCTAGACACCCGCCCCGGGGTCCTCCCAACACAGCCTCCTGCTCTGAGTCAGCTTCAGTGGAGCTGGGGTGAGCCTTGGGCACCAGTACCTTCCCTAGCATGCTGCGTGGTGAACCCTGAATAATCTCAGTGTGAACAATGATGTCATCACCCTGGCCAGCCTCAACCCTTCTGATCTCCAGTCTCGAAGGGTAGGGGAGGAGGCATTTGAAAGGCTGATTTTGCATCTGATTTCAGAGCTGCCTGTTCTCCCCTGAAAGCGGCTGTTGCCTGGTTTCAGCGCCGGGGAGCCTGCTGGCCTCCAAATGAGTGGGCAGGCCTTGTCCTCCAGCTGCTGGTTATAGCTTCAGGTCCCATTAGCAGGCAGGCCCAAAGAGGATGGAAGTGCTCCCCGCTGCTCCCCACATTCTCCACACGGGCCTGGGGAATTGTTCTTCATCTGCCACCAGTGGCTCAGGGCTGCGTCTTTTCCTGCCAAAGCCCGCAACCAAGCACGGTGCCCGCGCCCCCATTACCCTGACATCAGGCCCTGAGTAAGAGTCTGAATTAATGGCAGAGATGGCCCAGTCCCAGTAAGAGATTTGCCAGGGTCCCCAACAAAGCTGGTGGCAGCTCTGCCTGGGCTCCATCTCCTCTATCTTCCAGGGCATTTCCCCTTCCTTCTCCCCCCATCTCCTGAGTGGTCCTGCCAGGCTGCAGGACCTGGGAGCTCCTGAGAGCCCAGAGGTGTGAAAGCCCAGCTGAGCTTTGCCACTGCCAAGAGACATCAGTTCCCACAGGGGTTCGCTGAGGTGAGAGGCCCCACGGCCCTTCAGAACCAAGGCAGCCCCCTGTGTTATCAATCATACACCGTCCAAGCTCTCCCAGAATCCCAGCCCCACCTGAGGGAGGCCCTGGCCCTTTCTGTGGAACACTGTGCACCTGGAACTCATTCTGTCTTCGAGACTCACGGACCTGAAGACCTGAAGAAGGGGCTCGGCAATTTTGACCTAATGAGGCTTCCAGGTGATTCCAATGTATGTGTGAGGACCACGGAGAAACAGCCACGGGCTCAGCTCCCATAAATGCTTTCGGCAGTGCCGGCTCTCCTGGGCTCGAGCAGGGATCTGCTGTCTCTTTCCAGACGCTCCTCGAAGGCCCCGGAGGATGAAGTGGACAGGTTCTGTGTCTGCAGGAGACTGTCTCCCTGGGTCCTGGTCACGGAAGAGGAATGTGGACCGCTTAGAAGGTTCCGGGAGCAACGCTGCTGAGGGGTCGTGCTCACTGATGAGCGATGCTGCCTGCCATATCAGAGTGGGTGCCCCGACGTGGAAGCTGCCCCCCAGGTGAAGTGCTTGCTTTGGGCCGGAGAGGAGAACTGTGGGTTTGGGTTCGGACTCTGCTCTTCTCATGTGGCTGGGGACTGGAAGCTCTGGGCGTGCCTGCAGGACTTGGCCTGGACACAGATTGAGGGAATGTGGATTGTCTCACCAGCCCACCCGGCACCCCTCCTTGCTTCTGGGGTGGGAAGGGGCCTGACAGCACCCCAGTGGAGGAGGAGGTTCTGAGGCAGTGCTGTGGGGGAGAGGGGTGCTGTGCTTCTCAACCAAACCCCAGGATGAGAACTCCAGGATTGAGGGGAGATGGGAAGCCACAGGGCCTGAGGGTGCGGTAGGAAGGGATAGGAAGCTGGAACTTGAGCAGCCCCTGGGAGTTGGGGGGAAGGGAGTTTTATGCTGCAGTATTTGGTTGTCACGGGACGCCTGTGTTGGTCCAGCACAAGCCTGGACCCTCCATCACTGAGGAATGTGGGTGTCATCTGGACAAGTCCATGACTTTCTCTGGGGGTGGATCTCCCACAGGGGTGTTCCCTGAAAGCAGTGTCTCCAGTCTGCTAGTTCTAGAAGGTGCCCTCTCAAAGCCTGGTCTACCCCATCTCCCCAGAGCTGCCCTCGTGAAGACCTGTTGCGTGTCTATGGATGCTGCTGTCCCCCTAAGCTGCTGCTCCCTGTATCAGCCCTCTGCCCTTGTTTCTGGGCTTCTTGGAGGAGCATATTCAATTTGGCCTTTAAGTGAGTTACCCTTTGGTCACTGGGGAAATGAATTCTCTGCTGATTGTGCCTTCTTTGATTCTTTCCACACCACTTAGTGTTGCTAATGCTGTTAGAGCAGGCTAGTGTTCCTTTTTTTTAACCCTAATCACTGCTTTCCTAATATCTCATATGCCTCAGTTTCCCTGAGGTGGTGTGGGGGAGCTATTAGCTATAGATAGCAAAGGCGAGGAGAAAGCCAGCCCCTCATCTTCAAAGGACTCCCCGAGCTCTGGGGTAGGAATATGAGGTCTGGGTGGAGCTGCTGGGGGACCCTAATTGTGAGACCCATAGGAGACAGCTGGAAGAGAGGGGGGACTAACCTTCACCTGCAGGGCCAGGCCTTCTGAAAGTTGGCTATTCTGTGCGTGGACAGAGTGGGCAGGACGCCAAGCCCTTCTACTCCTCAACTGTCCTGCCCCCGCCAGCTCCTGATCTTACCCTTGGAGACCTGGGTCTGCAGGGGTGAGTGAGTTTCCAAAGAAAGCCAGGGGCCACACGTGGGACTCCAGTGTTAGGTAGCACAGAACTGTTTCTCTGGCCAGCCCCTGGATGAAGGACTGGGGGAATGGAGAAACAGGGACTGGGTCCCAGGCTGGTTGGGAGTCAGTTTATTTCTCTCTCCTGCCCAGAGTAGTCAAATCTCTCCCCTTACCACACAATTATAGTCATAGTTCTGGTCGTAGTCCCAGTCATCATCATTCCATCATCCTAGTCTCCTCGTAGACCTCAAAGTCCTCTACCTCTACTCTTATTCCTTACAGCATAGTTATATAGAAATCATGAAGGGGGGGTACACACAGGTGGGGTTGAACATTGTCATAACAACAGAGGTAAGCCCACTCCTTCAGGGGAAGTTCTAGGGAATTAACTCAAGGACAAAATCTCATCTGAGGGGTCAGCACTCCAGATTACTAGGAGATCCGCTCAAGAGCGGGATTTCATCCAGGGCATATTGCTTTCTCCTTTCCTCAGCTAGTAATTCATTTAAACAATCATAGTAAACTTATAATATTTGTAGTCATTTTGTATGAACACAGTAAGAGATATATTAAACTTAAAAGGTGACTCTTCCTGGGGACATCTTGCTATATATTCCAGACTACAGTCCTCAGGCCAGGTTAGTCTTTCCTAAACCCAGCAGGGTTCTTAAGTTCTTTTTGGGTCATGACTGAGTTTGTCCTATGACCATGCTCTTATACTTCTGATGCTTAGCTTGTCCCCTTTCGATGCAAAGGTAGCTTACAGCTTGCCCTGAATCCCTCCAGTCTCTTCGTTGGGACCCTTCTTTTGGAGTGCTAGGAACTGAGGGCAACTGAGGCTTAAGTCAAGTAAATATAGATGCCCAGGAGTAAATATTATTCTGGAGTCAATTAACTCCCATGTTACAAAAGCAGATCAACTGTCTTCCTGTGTCTGTACAAAAAGGGCAAAGGGCATTGCTAAACCATGCAAGTGACATCAAGGAAAGAGAAAAGCAATATAGGATTATTAGTGCCTGATGGAATTGGGTGTGCCTCAGGGGCACTAACCTAAGCTCCCTGCAGGAGAAGCAAGGACAACTGAGTGTTAGCCAACAGGTGAGTGGCGGGTCCAAGGCTGAGCCCTCTCATAGGTGACGGGAGAGAAGCAGAAGCTACCTGGGTCCCTACCTTCTGTGTGCTGTTGGCCAGACTGCCTCCAGCTCCTGGAGTGTCCCTCAACAGCCCCCACCTGAGGTTCCTGGCTTCCCTCCAGGTGTACTTGGTCTGAGCCCACCTGCCTGTATCCTGATGTGCACGGGTCTCCCACACCTGTACAGGCCAACTGCTGGTTTGTTGTGTGCCTGAACCTAGCAGCAGGGTCAGCAGAAGAACAATAAGTTCTCCTGGCTCCTGCCCATGGTGAAAGTTCGGTCCTGGTGGCTCTCCCTGACTTCAGCCCCCAGCTTTCCCTTGCCTCATCAGAGTCTTCTGTCTGCATTCTTGGGCCAGGTGTCTCCTTGCTTTCCTCGCTTCTCCAGTCCACTCATTTCCCGAGGTCCCTGGAGCCGAGAAGCTCCAGACTAACCCTGGTATCTGCTGACTACCAGGGGACTGAGGCTGGGGTGAGTTGTGCAATGCAAGCTCTTGGCCTGTGCAACCAGGTTCAGCTCCTACTCAGAAACCTCAAAGTCATAAGATTGGGCAGAAGAGCCCTCCCTATTGGCAGCCCACGCTTAATCAGTAGCCAGTCATGGGCAATGGTTTCCTACGAGGTCTTCTGGCAGGCTGGGAGGAGATGCTAGTAACTGACGCCTTACAAGCCTTCCTCAGGGTATGCAGGGCTGGAACTGATCCCCCAGGGCTTACCCTTCCTCCGATTGCCATCCTTCTGATTTGCTACCTTTCCATTCCTTGAAGGATTGTTTTCCATTCTTTGGCTTTGAGTCTGTTTGCTGACTGTTCAGTTGTGTGTCTTGTAGGTATCAGAATGTTGGGTTCAGTTTCTGAATCTGTTTTGTCACTGTCTTAATTGATGCATTTAGACCATTGACATTGTATCACTTGTATCACTTGTCATCCTGTTGATCTTCGATTTGCTCGAGCGGGCGCCAGTAACGTCTCCATTTGTCCCTGTCTCGTGCTAGTGCAGCCCAATGATATATGCTTGCTCTAGCAACAGGAAGAGCCTCACTGTTCATTCAGGGTTTTGACAAAGAAATCTGACCATCTAGTTGGTGGGCGGCCACGAGGTCTTCTGATGTCCCGTGGAATCCAGTTGGTAACAGCTCTAGTCCAGCGGTCGTCTCTGAATCGCATTACATGATGGGCCCATCTGATTTTTGATTTCTTGGCAAACGAGACAGCATCTGATTCTTGATCGTCGACGGAGGTTGGAACTCTGGATTCCTTCTCACTTGAGTGAGATGTGATACTCCTAGCATAGCTCTTTCGATTCCTCTTTGGGATACCCTAATAGCGTTCTCATCCTGTTTGCGTAGGGCCCAGGTCTCTGAGGCATACGTTAGTGCAGGAAGAACGGTGGAATCGAAAAGATGTGCCCAGAGTTGGAGGTTCTTTGTTCTCTTAACCACTTCGACACTCTTGAAGACATTCCACGCTGCTCTCTTCTTCCTGCGAGGTTCTGGCACCAAGTCGTTCCTCATGTTGAGTTCTTGACCCAGGTACACATACCTGCTGCATTCGAAGATGTTTGTTCCATTGAGAGTAAATGGAGCTTCAGGGACTAGTTCATTTTTCATGAACATCGTCTTTTTGAGATTCAGCTGCAATCCGACCTTTCCACACCCGTGGTCGAAGTCGGCCTGCATTTGTGCCGCATGGCTAATGTTTGGTGTTATGAGAACGATGTCGTCAGTGAAGCGGAGGTGGTGTAGTTGCTGACCGTCTACCTTCACTCCCATTCCTTCCCATTCTAGTCATCGCATGACATTCTTGAGGGTGGCACTGAAGAGTTTCGGTGAAATGGTATCACCCTGCTGCACCCCTCTCTTTACATCAATGATCACTTCCTTGTAGAATGGTGAGATTCTGGTGGTGAATCCACAATACAGCTCAAGGAGGATTTTGATATATTGAGTTTGAATGCCCTGTTTGGCTAGGGCTTCGATAACTACTTCAGTCTCAACAGAATCAAAGGCCTTCTTTAAGTCAATGAACGTTAGACAGAGCGGCATCTTGAACTCTCGCGAAACTTCAAGGAGTTCGGTCACTGTGTGGATATGGTCTATCGTGCTGAATCCCCTTTGGAACCCGGCTTGCTCACATGGTTGTCCTTCGTTTAGTGTTCTGCCTATTCTAGTCAGGATAACACGAGTGAACAACTTGTAGACGGCAGATAGCAGGCAGATTGGGCGATAGTTGCCGATGTCGTGGATGTCTCCCTTGTACAACAGAACGGTCCTACTGGTTTTCCACTGAGATGGAACCTTGCATTCAGACAGGTAGTGTGTGAAGAGTCAAGTAAGTGTATTGATGAGTACTGGCGGCAGATTCTCCAGGTGTTCAGGTCTGACCTTGTCCGGACCAGGTGCTGTACACATCTTTACCAATGAAATGGCGTGTCGGATTTCAGAAGGGAGGACATTGGGAACAACATATCCATCCTGTGGAATTTGGTATGTGGTCAGGTGGACATGGCTGTCAGAGATCCGAGTAGAAGTCGTGAATAATCCTCTCCATTGCCTTTCTGGAAGATGTGACATTGAGAGAGATTATTGTCATGGGGTTTTGTGCCATCTTTCTGTACGGGTTTGTTGTGTTTGTAGGGGTTTTTCTTACAGTAGCCCCTTTAGTCCTTTTAAGTTTGGTTTTGAGACTATGAAGTTCCTGAGCTGTTGTTTATCCATAAAATTGTATTGTTCCTTTGAGTTTGAGAGTTTAGCCTGATAAAGGATTCTTGGTGAAGCGTTCATTTCACGGAGGTTTTTTTTTTTTACTATATCCCACCATTGTCTTCGGGCTTGGAGGGTTTCCTCTGATAGGTCTGCTGCAAATCTAAGGGGTTCTCCTTTTGTGTGTGATTTCCTACTTTGACTTTCTCGCTTGCAGTATTGACTCCATGACATCCATAAAAAATATGGAACACTTCACAAATTTGCGTGTCATCTTTGCACAGGAACCATGCTAATCTTCTCTCATTCCAATTTTAGTATATGTGCTGCCGAAGTGAGCACTACCTTCCCATTCCTTCCAGAAATTTGGACTCCAGCTTGCATCTGTCTTTTGATTGAATTGCCTTTAGTATTTGGGATTCTGAAGATGACATTTCTGTGCTCTTACATGAAGCATTTTGTCTCACCTCCTACTTTAGAAGGTTCGTTAGCTGGGCATCCACTTCTGGCCAGCATCTCCCCTCTGCACTGCAGAGATCCTACTTCTGACTTCTTGTTTTTGAAAAACTGGTCATGGCCATTTGTATTTGGGTTGACTGTTCCGGATTTGCTTTGTGTTGACGACAAAGTAGCCTTCATCTTGAATGTGTACTTAGCTTGAAGCTGGCTGAACTAAGCCAGATCTGAGTTTCTTTTAACTTAGAAAACAGCTGTGTCATTCTGTATGTTTACATTTGTTTGATGCAATTGTACGTTGCTTCTATTCAAAAGATTGCTCGAGTGATGAGGGCAGTTTCTGTCCCTGTGTCATGTTCCCTCAGGTGGATGATGGTTGGCTACTTGGGCTGGATGACAGCTAGGATGGGTGTTGCTTTGAACTGGAAAAGCTGCTTTGAGAACTGAGGGGCTGTGCAAGCTGGTAGGTGCCCCCCAGTGGGAGAAACTGGGAGCAAAATCTCAGGGTCTAAGCCCAGAGCCTCTGAGGACTATGGACTATTAAGAGTGGCCTGTTTCTCTTCGCCTTGAGAAAGTGGGTAAAACAATAGTGTCTATGGTAAGACTTGGAATCTTGACATGAACAGTCACGCCAGCCTGTCCTTGTTCCTGGGGTGTCTCAAATCATGGGGCTCTATCAGCTGGGAGGGAAGATGAAAAAGGCCTGGGCTGCACCACACACCAGCTTCCTCACATGTGCAAACTCACTGGGCCCCCGGGGCACCTTGCACTGTTGTCTATGCAGCTGCATTTTTCTTGGCTGCTTCTACATGTTCCGTCTGTTGCTTTTAGAACTTGGTGGGGAGGAAAATTTAATTTTTTTTTTTTTTTTGGTAAAGACTGGACTTATTGAATCTCCAATGGGACTGAAACCTTTTTTTTTTAAACTTCTGGGCCACATCCAGCAGTGCTCAGGGGTTACTCCTGGTTCTGTGCTCAGGAATCACTCCTAGTGGGCTTGGGGGACCCTTAGGAATGCCGGGGATTGAGCCCAGGTTGGTCACCTGTAAGGCAAGTATCTTACCCACTGTACTATCTCTCAAGCCCTGAAACCTCATTAAATTCACCTGGATATCTTAAATCTTTTCCCTTCATTCCTTCCTTAAAAACCAGTGCACAGTGAAATCAAAGGTTCATCCCAAGAGACAAGATAGGCCAACTCAGGTTGCAAAGTTGGCATGCCTGGGAAAGGAACAAAGCTCAAATTGTCAGGAAGATTGAGTGCTAATCCTGGTGATTGTCTTGTCAGGGGCCATTGGAACTGATAGGTTCTCTGGCTCCATCTTAAATGAGCTGGGCTTGAGATGGAAGAGAGGACCAGGTTTAACTTGGGATAATCTGAGTGGTCTTGGAGAAGCCATTTGAGTCTCATGCTTGAATCAGGGGAATCTTCACTAAAGGGCAGCCAATGAGGCTGGCCTCCAGCATTTCTGCCTTGGCGTGTAGAAGTTCTTACCAAAGGAGTGTGGGAGATTTGAGGTTCTCAGGATTCCTGGGTCTAAAGATCCTAGACTACAAGGAGGTGCTCAAAATTGGCAGGAGCACTAGGATTCTGGAACTGTGTCAAGGAGATGCTGCAGCTCTGGGGATGGTGTGGGGGATGCAGAATTGCAAACTTTTGCAAAAAAGCTTGGCCAGGAGAAGCTACCATCCCCTAAATCTAGAGCCAAGACACAACAGGGAAACTCACTTGTTCCCAGGGGCAGTCAGATGCTGGTGAGCGGGGGAAGATTCCAGAGTTCTGTCATCCTTGGCTACAACTGGGGGTTGCCTCTAATGGAGAACCCAACACAGAACTCATCTAGGAAGCTCTTTTCCTTCCATTCTGGGAACACTGTTTCTGACTCTATGGAGAGGAAGTCAGCTCTGAATTCACGACTCCTCTGGGATCCTGGCTTGCTTATTTTGGATCTTTGCATATTTCTTTGAGAAGCTTTCTTCAACTTTGTGACTTCTCTTGGTGAACTCGAGTTTTTAAAACTCATTTTTCACTTGCCAGTGTTTGAACTTTTGCCTTTAAATCGTTTGAATTTCCTATGGGACAGAGTGTGCAGAGTCTCCTATTGGTTCTTTCCTCCAATTTTTGTTGAATGCTTGCAGTGATGTTGGTTAATAAGAACTGATGAAGCCAGGCTGGGCTAAGTAGTGTCCGATACAGCTGTCAGAGGGGGCAGAAGCTGTGGCTTACTCTCTTGGCCTTTTGTTTCTCTGAGAACTTCTGAATTAGGAACCGTGTTTTGTGAATCCGACCTTTTATTTTAATTAAATGTAGAGAAAAAAGTGGCAATTGCTGATAGAATTGTAGGATTAAATAGATTAGCAAAGTTGCAATAGTGTCACTGTCACTGTATCACTGTCATCCCATTGATCTATTTGCTCGTGCGGGACCAGGTAGCATCTCCATTCATCCTAGCCCTGAGATTTTAGCAGCCTCTCTTCCTTCCCAATGGTGCCACACTAGGCTCTTCAGGGTCAGGGAAATGAGACCCATCATTGTTACTGTATTTGGCACCACACAGTGCCAATAGTATCAATAGATCTATACAATTCATGAACACTGTTATATGCAACATTTTGTTGCATTTAACAAAAATTGTTGCTTCAGGAGGTGTGCCCTGGGCACATGTGTGTGACCCTTTATATCAGATGATGTGAGGTGTGGGGACTTCAAAGACGTGTCAGAATCCTTTTGATCCCAAGTGCATGGGCTGAGACTTTCAGGGGACTCTTCCTCTTTTCCTATGCAAGCAGAAGGCTGAGGTGGGAACAGCTGAAGTTTTCTTCTAGGGCAGATCCAGCCTAGAAGTTGGTCTAGGAGCACAGACCTTGGTCACTTCTTCTGAGAGTGAAGTTGGTCTTGGAGCACAGATCTTGGTCATCATAATCTTAGAATGGTAACTTTGCAGCACCATCTGCCTGAGATGAGGAACTTTTTACTGATCATGAGAACTTGTCAATTCCCTGGATGCAAAAGTGCACACAAGTGCAGGCCTCCTGGTCTTTTGGCTCCTAGAGCTGCTCCTTCTACCAGTCCACCCACTCAGGCTCCTCCCACCAAAAGTGCCTCTTAAGTATTCCTGTCTGCGACTGGTTTAGACCAGGTCTGCTTCCTGAGAAGCAGGCTTTGGCCCTGATTTGTGATCGCATGTGCCTCTCCAGACTTGTAAATTCTCTAGTGGATCCAAGAAGTAGACTTCAGTGGTTCTTCTCAGACATAGTGGCTTCTAAGCACTTGATGTGCAAATGGAAAAATGCTCTAACACATCTTCCTCTGCTATGTAGTGAGCATCTGGTGCGCAGAGTCCCCACAGTTCTGGGTTTGGGACAGGCCTTGGGACAAGGGAGCAGCCAGGTCATGTTGGAGGCTTTTCTAGTCTGAGACAATTTGACACATGACAAGATGTTGCACTAAGTGTAGACAAGAATGAGGGTCTCTTCTCCCCCAGTGCAGGATGGGGTGTGGGTACTAGAGCTTTGCTCCCTTGGCTCTGGCCTGGCTCGTCCTAAAGCAGATTCACATGGGATTGCTGAGCATCCTTGGCAGTGCTGATGATGCATCACCACTTATTTTGAAGAGGCTTTGGGTATGTTTTCCTACCCCTGACCTTAGGTTTGAAATTATCTCTGCAGGCTGCCTTGGGGGAAAATGAGAAGCAGGCTTTGACCCTGATTAGCTTGAATAGTTGTCTTGTCAGCTTGGTTTCTTCAGAGTCCTCAGTGCTTGCTGTTAACTGTCTTCTAAAGTTCTGTTTCAACTTCCAAGCAAGATGGTATAAGCTATAAGCTGTAAGCTTTACAGTAAAAAGCTGTAAGCTTTATACTGAAAACTAGCAAACTAACATACAAAAACATTCCCCCCCCCCAAAAGTCACCAGGATACCCTGGGAATGGGTATGTGTGACTAAGGGAAGTCCAGCCCACCCAGGGAAGGGTGCCTACACATAGTGCAGTACTGGCAGTGGCACCTGGGGTCCTGCTGTGGGTGATCTCACAGACCTCATGTTAGTTTGGATGTTGCTGGCAGTGTTGCCTGGAGAGACTAATCACAAAGCTCTGGTGCATAAATTCCAAATTGCTGACTCTGCAACCAGGATGCTAATTCTCTATGGATCCCTCCAGGGACATGGAGGGCTGAGGACCCTGGGAGGTCCTGGGGTCACTCCATACAGAAAGTGTCCCCAGGTCTGTGAGCCTTCCAGTGACTACCAGAAGGGAGGGATGGGGCTCTTCTGGGGTGGCAGAGCTGCACTCTCCTTTTTCTCCCCAGGGGAACCACTTGTCCTTGCAGTGGAAACCTCATGTCTGGAGGGATATCAGCACCCTCACTTTTCTTCTCTTTAGCTTTTGAAATTTTTTATTGCTATGGGGTTTTTATCTTCAAAAGATGGCCATACCAGTGAGGGGGTTGGGGGAGGGGGAAGTTCTGCTCTATTGGTAATAAAGCTCCAAGTTCATCCCATCATGGATTTCATAGCCCCCCAGAGACACATGATCCTTAAATCCTGTACCACCTTTTCAATACTATCTTGTTCCAATGGGTGCCCATATGGGCCGCAATCAACTTTTATTTTTTTTAATTTCAATTTTATTTGGGGGATGTAGGGCAGATCCCACCATGGTTTGTGTTTTACTGGCAGTGGGGAGCAAAAGTAAGTCATTTTGGGTGGGGGTTGGGGATACAGGCAGCCAGTCCTGTCTGGCCCAATCCAGCTGAGCTGAAGATACTGGCTCTGGTGTGGGAGGTGCTGGTGGCCAGGTGCCCCTCAGAGACCTGGGACGCTCAGAAGTCCATGGAGCTGTGGGCCAGGTAGTTCTAGTGGCCGATGCTGCTCACTTGCTTGGCCTGCATGGCCTCCAATATGGGGCAGTTGGTGATCTGGTGACCCAGGCCCCCGCAGAAGGCATAGCCATGCTCTCCACCGATGTCTAGCATGGACTCATCCCCATAGTGCAGCGCTTGGAGGACAGGCGGCACCTTCTGTCTGGCCTCTAGGAGGAGCGCTTTAAGGTCCATCAGCACCGACTCATCACAGGCCTTGTTGATGAAGGTGGTCCTGATGCCTGTGTTTCCCGAGCGCCCGGTGCGGCCAATCCGGTGCACGTAGTTCTCGATCTCCTTGGGCATGTCGTAATTGATGACATGCTGGATGTCCAGGAAGTCCAAGCCCTTGGAGGCGACGTCTGTGGCCACCAGGACATCCTTTTTACCTTCCTGGAAGGCCTTGATGGCCTTGGTGAGCTCCTCCTGGTCTTTGCCTCCGTGGATGGCCACAGCCTCCACCCCCTTGAGCAGCAGGTACTCATGGATGGCGTCTATGTCCGCTTTCTTCTTGGCAAAGATAAGCACAAGTGGAGGCGTCTTTTGCAGGCACTCGAGCAGGTACACCATCTTGGCCTCTTGCTTTCACGTACTCTACCTCTTGGATAATGTCCAGGCTGGGAGCGCGAGCACGGCCCACATTGATGGTGACTGGCTTCACCAGGGCACTCTTGGCCAAGTCCTGAATCTTTTTGGGCATCGTGGCGCTGAAGAGCAGGGTTTGCTGCTGGCCCTTGAAGTAGGAGAAGATGGTACGGATGTCTCCCTCAAAGCCCATGTCGATCATGCGGTCAGCCTCGTCTAGGGCCAGGTAGCGGCAGATATCCAGGCTGACCATCCTCTGCAGAAGGTCCATGAGGCGCCTGGGGGTGGCCACCATTATGTGCACCCCATGTCGGATGGTGTCCATCTGCTCCTTGATGGACATGCCCCCGGTGCAGAGTGCACAGCGCAGGAGGGGAGAGTGGTCTTCCAACAGGAGGCGGCAGTAATACTCCAGGATGCTGTGCGTCTGCCGAGCCAGATCCCTCGAGGGGCAGATGAGACCGTAGGGCCCCTCCCCCTGGGAGAAAGGCAGCCCCTTCTCCTGCTCCAGGCAGAACATGATGACGGGCAGCGTGAACACCAGGGTCTTGCGGGAGCCCGTGAAGGTGATGCCGATCATGTCGCGGCCGAGAGGACGGTGGGGATGCCCTGGATCTGAATGGGCATCGGGTGGAGAACGCCTTTCCCCTTCAGGCCGCGCAGGGGGGCTGCGGGAAACTTCATCTCCCGGAAGCTCCTGATTGGGGGCGGGATCCCGTCCCCCCCCCAGGATGTGGTACTTCCTCCGCACCCGCTCGGGCCGCTCCTCAGACATGCTCAGCACGCACCGGGGCGGGGTGCAGCTGGTGTGGACGGGGGCTCGTACGTGACCCCCCTTGGCCATCTCCTTCACGGACATCAAGGCTCGGCCCTCGCCACACTTCGCAGGACCTCCTCCTCTTCCTTCGGCTGCTTCTCCCCGCCTGCTCCCTGCGGGCTTCCGCCTGCTCCCTGAGGTGCTGGTGCTGGTCCAGAGGGCCCTGCGGGGTCTCGCCCCCTCGGCTGGCGGCGCTGTCGCCAGGGTCCGCAGGGCGCAGTCGGGCCGCCCTCCTCAGACTGGCTTCCCGCGCGCCGCCCCGCTGCGAGCCCGCTTCCCTCCGGGCTCCCGCGCCTCCATTCTCGCCCGCGGTCCGCTTCTCAAGGTGGTGTCATCCGTGTCGCACTGAACACGGACTCCTAGGCCCACACAGCCTCGGGTCTCCCGGAACCTGCTGGAAACACAACTGAGGCAGTGGGCACGGGGCCGGTATTAAAGCCGAGGTGGGTGGGCGGGGCTCCCTCTAGCCCCGCCCCGGAAGGCCCACCCTTGCAGAGTAACCTGGCCCCCACCCTCTGCGCTTCAGCCCCACCTTGACCCACCCTTAAGCCCTGCCTGGCCTTGTCACTGTGCTATGAGGTCTTCCAGTTTATTATTTTTTAAATGTTTAAATTTTTAAAAGATTTTATTATTGAATCACTAAGATCTTTACAAAGCTGTCCATAATTTGGTTTCTGTCCTACAGTGTACCAACACCCATCCCTACACCCGTGTACATTTCTCAGCATCAGTGTCTCCAGGTTCCCATCACTCCCTCCCCCCCCCCCCCCCCCCCGCCCCGCACCTCGCACCACGCAGCCTGCCTCTATGGCAGGCATTTTCCTTTTTCTGGGCGTTGTGGTTCGCAGTATGGATACTGAAAGGTTATCCAGTATATCCCTTTACCTACTTTTAATGCTCAGTACTTGTCCACTGTGGTCATTTCCAGCTATTACTGTCATCCTGGTCCCTTCTCTCTTACCTACCCTCTGCACCATACACACTTCTGGTTGATTTCAACCATTGATCAGTCCTCCTAGAACCTGTGTTCCCTGACTGTGATATGTCTTTTAATATATATATCATCATCATCTCGTTGATCGTCGTTTCTCGAGTGGTCTCAGTAACATCTCCATTGGTCCTAGCCCTGAGATTTTAGAAGTCTCTCTCTACTCGTCTTTCCCAACGATGCCGCATTCGAGGCTCTTTCAGGGTCAGGAGAATGAGACCCAACCTGTTACTGGTTTTGGCATATTAATACACCACGGGGACGTTGTGAGGCTCTCCCATGTGGGCAGGAATCTCTTGGTAGCTTGCCAGTTTCTTTCAGAGGCAGAAGTAGACTATAAGGTATTGTGTGGCCGCGTGCTTCCGGGAGTTTGCTTTCAAGTTTCTGGATGTGGGCTGTTGATGGGATTCCATGGTGCCGGGGGCAGTCCCTGGGTGTGACCACTTAGCTACTGGAAAATCCCGATCCAAGCAGGCTTGAAGGTCTCAGCTCTGGATCCCACACACCTGGGTTCCTCTGCTGGTACCTTCATGCATGAGGCTCATCTGAACATGTGGAGAGGGGCCTTGAGCATGGCAGAGAATCTCTTGCCCATGTGCCTGGCTGTCTTCCCCGGGGTCCCTTGGAAGGGATGGGCTCCAGCTTCCCTCTCCTCCCCGAACAGAGCTCCTGGCAGCTGAAGACCTCTGGAGCCTAGCCACAGCCATGCTGAAATTGAAATTTTGAAGACAAGTTCATGGCCTTGTGTAAGGCTATTCCTTGCCCATAGTACATAAAGTTTAGCTTGTGAGTCTGATCTATGATGCTGACTGGTCTGTTCTGGGGAGGGTTTTTTTTTTTTTTTATAGCCTTGCTAAGACAACTTTCTGTGACTAGCTCTTTTTTTTGTTTTGTTTTTTGGGTCACACCCGGCAATGCACAAGGGTTACTCCTGGCTCTGTACTCAGGAATTACTCCTGGCGGTGCTCAGGGGACCATATGGGATGCTGGGATTTGAACCCAGGTTGGCCACGTGCAAGGCAAACGCCCTACCCGCTGTGCTATCTCTCCAGCCCCTGTGACTAGCTCTTAGATTCCTGTAGCAGCTTCAGAATCATGGAGAATCCCAAGTCCCAAACAACTGGCTATTGGGCAAGATGTGGCCCTAGAAAGTTGAGTCCTGATGCTGGAGGCAAACTTCCTGAGTCTCAACACGGGGCTGATACAGGCCTTGGGGTTCACCCTCGACACCTGGGATCCACAGGGGTGCCTATGCATGCTGGTGCTCTGGACACAGGGTGAGGGGGGAAAAGATGAGCACGTTTGTGCAGGGCAAGTCCTAGGTCAACACTGGGGAGTGTGGTGACTGGATGCTCTGAGTGAATGAGGTTCTCTCTTTTAGATGCTAAAGCCATTTTCCAAGGCTGCAGTTGGTCCATGCAGCTGGCAGGGCATAGTGTCCTACTCTGTGGGTTCTCTTGATGCTTCTGATGTTGTGTGGTTACAGCTGCCCTGTGTCTGCACCAAGGAGGTCTGAAGCCCTTAACTGCAGGGGTGCTGGACATGCCTGGTACCCTGACCTCTGTGCTGAAGTGTTTTTTCCCTCTGAATTTCCAGCAGAATTTGGAGTTTTGGGTAGTTCTGGGAAAATCTAAAACTTGTATGCTTCTTGGCTCCTCAGAAAAGGTGGTCGCCAGCCAATGGGTTGTAGTTCTTTAGAGCTACTGGTTAATGTAGAATAATATTTTGTATTGGAAAGCTCGCCAAGTGAAACAGTAATGTCCTCCCTAGCACTCCCTGGCTCCTGTTTTGATGATTACTTTGTAATCTTATTAATGCAGACGTAGAAGGACCCGGTAGGACAGGGACCACCGCTGTGTTGAGCCCATCTCCGCTCCCTTCTCTTATCTAACTCTGCCAATGCCTGTTCAGGAGCAGATTTCAAAAGCTCTGTCCAAACTACCATGATCTATCAGAAAAGATGTCTTTTTCTTGGTTTATATATTTGCTTTTTTCTTTAGAATTTTAAGAGCTTATTGTGCATCTATGGGCTGTAAAAGCTATAGGTCTCACCAATATAAAACGGGGGTTGGACTCAAGTGAGAGGTACCATCGAGACATAGGAAGGGATGCAGAAATCCGACTTTGCAGAAGGCTTACCATTGGAAATTATACTGTGGGTCCAGAGACCTAAAAATGAGCACTTGATCTCCCAGTAAAAATTCTTACTACCAGTTTCTTCAGTCTCTTGAATGTGACATGCTATAAATCCTTAATTGTGGGGAGAAAGGTGAGTTGGAGTTGACTCTGCAAGTGGTCAGAGCTGTGAGTGTGAAAACAATCGGGTGTCAGCTGAGAAAGCCTGACTCACTTGTTTCTTGCAGATGCACTGATTGAAAGCAAAAGAAAGCAATCTCAGGCACTTTCTGATCTTTCCTCCCTGCTCGACTGGCTCTCCAGGGAGCTGATCCTGTAACTAACTTGTGGAATTAGCACCTAAGCTTAAAATACAGTAGCTTCAGTGAGTAAGACTGCAGGGTCTGTGAGGTGGAGGGGCCTCCGTTGCTTGTCTGCTTCACATGTGGTATTTTCACAACCTGTTTAATGACGGAATCTTTTTTCACTTTGAAAATGCACAGTGATGAGAGGCTGAGAGAAACTAAGAGCCCACTTAATAGCAAATGAAGCCAGCTGAGTAGCTTTGTAGGTTGAGGTTTGTGCTCAGAACTTCTCCCAGCCAGGATTGGCTATTATCTAGTTTGTTTCTTGTCTTAAACCAACAGACTGTTGTGGATAGTGCATATTCAAAGCCAACATCGTGCCTGGTGGCATTGGGTGAAATCTTATACTACCTTATCTTAGAGGTGAAAATTTTAAAAAATATTACATACATGGTTGGTATAATAAAGCAGTTTTATACCTCTCCCCCAACTTTGGAACAGGTTGTCGAACCTTTTCTAGAGTTTTAAGAAACCTGAGATACTGTGGCCAAAAGGATAGTAAAGTGGGTAAAGTGCTTGCCTTGTGTGTGGCTGACCCTAATTCAATCCCCAGCACCCTATATGGTTCCCTAGGCTCAGAGCCAAGAGTGGTATCTGAACACAGCTGGGTGTGGTCTAAAAGCAGTAAAAATAACCAAAACAAAGTACATACTAAGAAAAACTTAGAATATGATGAAGGTAGGGATATAATCAAACTTAAGACTTTTTATTGGCATTAAAGTCTAACAATTTGTCAAAGGCTTTATTGAGAAAACTAGAAGCTCTTTTACAAGGATGGCTTGAGGGTCATGTCTCCTAGTGTCTTTTGTTCTGTCACTTCTGCTTGTAGGTTTTCCGTTTCTGCTCTCCTGCCCTGTGTTTTATTGGCTGGCTGAGCTGAGGTTTTGTGTTTGAACTCAAATATCCTCACTGTTTCCCTCTCAAGTCACTATCAAGGTGACTCTATAGCTGGTTATTACTAGCTGAATCTTTGGGTCTACCATCTTTGCTCACCAAGCATGTTGTGGTTCTGCGCTGCTTCCCCACTTCAACTTTTCCAGTCTGGATGCCTCTTGTGTGCTGTGGATAGACAATTAGAGTTAGGATGTTAGTGTTTGCTCTCTGTGAGACACGGTGAAGCGTCACCTGGTCGTTGATGCAAGAGTCCTGACCTGGGAATGAGATGGTGAGTTCCAAGTGCAGCTTCCTAGCTGCTTTTGATACTTTGAGTTGGCAGGGCTGAGCCAGGGCCAGGCATGCCTTGCAGGGGTCCTGACCTAGAGGGTGGGGTGGCAAGTTCTAAGTGCGGTGACTTGAGGTTCAAAGTCCTCATTTTCTGGTTGTCAAAATCTGTTGTCATGAAAGCGGTTTCACATTGAAAGTCCCTTCAGGCAGAAAGGTGCTGCCTAATGCTGTCTGCTTGTCGGCAGACCTGTAGGACAGGCGTATATTCAAGTTTGCCTTAATTTGAACACTCAGGGCAGGTAATAAAACTGTCAAACCCCCTTTGGCGTGGGGGTTCCTGGGAGTGGTGGACTGGGAGGCAGAAAGGCCTGGGACAAGAACAGAAATGAACATCTTTGCCATTGAAAGAAGGACCTAGATTAATGGAAGTCATTTTCAATACTCCTTCATACTCATTGGGATGACGATGCTAGAGGTCACAAGTTTAGGACAGAAGTTGAAACCCCCATAGACTGCTGGCGGAAGCTGATACAGCCACTACCAAGCTCTTTGGTTTTTCAATGTTAGGCCGTTACTACATGATCAGAAAAACTCCGTCACCTGACCATATGGTCAGTTTTCTAGAGAGCTCTTACAACCCAGGCTCAAAGAACAAATACTAAGGCTACTGGGATGTGGGTGATTAGTGTATGTTAAGGCCTTCTGTTCCTGGACTCAGCGAGTCTTGAAAGATACTTGGGATGTTTTAGACACCTTTGCCTTCAATCTTCCACGTTGGTCCGGTCACAGTTCAGAAACCAATCCAGTTCTACTTGAACTGAGGTATATACAGGGGACAAATGGTGGCCTTGATAGTGCAATGTAATCAGAATCTCAGATCGGAGGAGGCAGCAAATGAGGTTAGAAGGCGTCATCACTAGATGGGTACTGCGTGAATATTCGTGCAGTCAGTTGCTGAGACAAGGAATGCAGAAGAAATGTCTGTCATGGAGGGTCCAGGTTCTGACACTGTGACAAAGGTAGAGAGCCCTGTAATCTCCTTTTATTGATCATGGAACCTCTTAAGGGCGCAATACAGTGACATCACCAAAGGAGTTACTGGAAGATCATACAAAGTTCTTCTGCATAGGGGAAAACAACGTAGGATCTGCATACTGACAACAAACAGGCTAAGTAGAACCAGGGATCTGTGAGAAAAGGAAGACTGACAATTTTGGTATAATTTAGGAAATTATTTACTAAGGCATCCAAAAGAATATGTTCAGCCTTCTGATGTTCTAAACCAATGGGTTCACCCTGGTAGTTCAGTCCAGCCCCAACAGGTGGGGGGATTATAAAACATGGCAGCCCTTTCTCAGAACTTCCTTCTCCCTACATGTGGGTAAATGAAGCTTACCTCCAAGGTTCTTTTATAGTCCATGTTTTTTATAAAAAGACCCCAGGTGGTATCAGCTTCTGCCAGCTGTTCTTGGTAAGCCAGTATGTTTGTGGAGTTCTTTCTCTGGCACTAGTGCTGTGGATGTAAGGATGATGTTGCTTAGTTATATATCTCTGGACACGTTTCTCCACTCCTCTACCTCTATTGTTTCCTATTAATCTGTGATTGGTCCTAGATGAGGTTCAAGTCAACTTCCTGAAAGAAGCCGAGACTGCTTCTTGTGTGCCATATCCTGTATGTAACTTGTTGAGGTTATAACAGCTGCTAACCATCTAGTTTGAGTCTAGGTATTATAATGTGGCAGTTTCCTACCATTCTTCATACTTGTTCTTGAAAGAGCTAGTGCATTATTTTGTCTTTAACAGGGCAGGGTAAAGGAAATGGTTCTTTATCAGGTCTTCCCCCCAGAATTAGTTGGTTTTATGAAGCTACCTTAAGGCATGGTTTCTCCTAGGAAGAAAGCTTCTAGCTTCCTCCCTTCCATTCAAATGTGGGCATATACTCTGTTCTGGCCTGTAGACCAGTCTCAGAAATTGGACTAATTGTAAGCCTGACTCACTGTTTTCCCACGTTTTCCTGCCTGTTAAGTGGGTTGAAAGACCTGGAGGAGACTGGGGTTAGATATGCAAGGAGCTGGAACCCCAGGCCAGCTCCCCTGCCCACATCTGCAGGCCCCCAGTACCACTCAGGTTTAAGCAGTGATGTCAGTCAAGAAGGTCTTAGTTACTGACACTGAGGACTGTTAACGATGTTAATCTACCCTTCCATATGTTACATAGGAAATGCTTATTTTCCTCTTTGCTTCAATAACTGACCACCTCAACCTTCAACATTAGCCATTAAGTGCAACTTAGGTGGTGGTGTTTAAGCCTTAAACTAGCTTGAGAGTCTTTGAGAGGTGGGTGTGGGATTTGTGGGCACATGGAAGTGTCAGAGTGGGGCAGGCTGATGTGTGGGAAGAAGGCCAGGTAGGAAGCAATGTGGTGGCCACTGCCAGCTGCTTTGCTTTGTCTAAAACAAGGGGAAGCCAGACCAGGGTGGTTCAGACTGTGGATTCTGTGAAACTGGCTGATGCTGGTACAGCAACATCTGGAGCAGGGACAGACTGGTCCCTGGACTGGCCTTCACTTAGTGCTCCAAAGGAAATGGTTGCTTGGCCTTTGTTCCGTGTCTAACACCCGAGTCTGCATGCAGCTGTGGTTTGGTGTGACTCTATGGTCACGGCTGCGAGTGACTCATATCCATTTCCAAAGATCCAACTCAAGTGTCCAGCTGGATGATGAGCTCTGGAAATTGGAGCAAAAGCCTGTCAGCATCCCAGAGGTGTGCCTCAGACCCCTCCCTGGAGACACTCTCTCCCTCCACAGTAATGCTACCTGATTCTCTAGGCCCAGAACACTCTCTCCTCTCCTTCTCTAAGAGAATGGCACTTAAGTTCAAGATTCTGGATTCTAGATTCTGCTTCCTGTCATTGGGATACTGACTGAGGCTTCTAGGGCCCTTTACAGAGTATGAAAGTACACCAAACTGTGTACATGCAGATCTATAAATATTTCTCTGTCCACCCATATCAAGCTAAACAAATGGGTGCTGACGTCTGCGTTTCTAAACTAGAATCAGACTAGTCTAGCTTTTTCTCATGAGAATACTTTTTTTGTCGCATAGAATATGTATGGAGCTCATGTGCCAGGTGTTAACTAGCATCTGATCGCAGAGTATATGCTAGAGAGAATACTAAGCAACTCACATGTCTAGCTGCATATTCTCAGCCCCTTTTAAGGTAGATGCTACAACAGCTTCACACCTGAAAACTGAGGCAGTGAAGTGTTTGAGGCATGTGTTAATCCCTCCCCGAATCTTTAAAACATCCCAGGGATATGAAACATGTATCACTTTTACAGTCAAATGACTCACAAAGGTTCCTTCAGCCAGGCCACACACCTCACCTATCCCAGAGTGAGTTTTGGACCCAGCCCATCTAGCCCCACAGCTGTTGTTAATGCGGCTATCTCTTACATGTAAATCTGAAAGGCTTGTAGTTTTCCATCAAGCTGCGTTATTTTTACATGGTGTGGTAGAGAACTTCTAATCAAGAAATGACAAGAGACCTGCAATAAAATACAAGTAAACCAGGCTCTCCCTCCCCTCACTTCTTTCCTGGCTGCTCAGCACTAAATCTAGGAAGTAGACACAAAACTCAGCCAAATACTTCTTGCTATCAAGTATTCCTCCATATTAAGGAATATTCCTCCATATTAAGAATTTATATGTAACCAAACCTAACTATTTCAGATTTAAGAAAATTAAATCTTGGGCTGGAGCGATAGCACCAGGGTAGGGCGTTTGCCTTGCACGCGGCCGACTCGGGTTCGATCCCCAGCATCCCATATGGTCCCCTGAGCACCGCCAGGGGTGATTCCTGAGTGTATGAGCCAGGATTGACCCCTGAGCATTGCTGGGTGTGACCCAAAAAGCAAAAAATAAATAAATAAATAAATAAAAATTAAATCTTAATTTGCAACTGGAGAGCTAGTACAGCGGGTAGGAGGCTTGTTTGGGCAGTCTTGGTATTTTATCTCCAGCCTCCCTATGGTCCCTGAAGCCCCATCAGACGTGATCCCAGAATGCAGAGCCAGAAACAGAGCCTGACCACTGCTGGGCATAGCCCCAAACAAAAAACTCTAATGTGTTTATAAAGTCCTCATAAGACTTTTGGCACTTGATCTTAGCCAAAAGGTGAAAGGGATGATATGACCTTCAGAAACCCTGGAAACATAACTTTTCTTCGGGTTAGCTTTGGCGTTGGGGGGCCTGCCATGGTCTTGGAGCCAGTCTCGCAGAATTCTTGCACAGGAATCTACAGGATGCTGACTCAGATATCAATGTACTAGTCACGATTCTAAATATCTATCTACTCCTAGCCCTCTTAAAATTCAACAGCTTGATTCCAAACTACTTGTCAGTAGTAAGGAAAGAAAAGGAAACAGTTCTTGGGGTAGAATTTCTCAGCAGGAAAACGAAAGAAGGAAGCTTCTACTTCAGTTCTTGGATGTGAGCTGCAAAATTATGGAAATTGCCTCTACTGCTGGGGAGCAGATAAGAAATCAGCTCTAGACCTAGTTTGAACTGGAGTATGGCTGAGTGCATCCAAACAGACTTTTCTGTTTCCTTTGTCTTACTTTCCAAAGTGGCGTCACCATGGGCAAGATGGTTGAGGCTTATCCTTTATCAGAGGGTTTGTGGACTCTAGTAAGTAATGGATGTCTTTCTTGCTATTTTTTTTATTTGTTCCTAAGAAATCAGGGGTCATTCACTTTGTGCCTTCAGAGTAGAGGTTACCAGATTCAATGCAGCATGTCTATATGGAACATGGTCCCACTAAAATGTGACCTGTCACGTGAAATGCAGAAACTCAGTATTATCCCCCTTAAGTCTGGCAATTCTAGTGGGATACTTGTTCCACACTATCAACGGCCACTTGAGAGCTTTTTGTATGGGACTTAGAAGATTTGGAAAGCAGTTGGCTTGGCCCCCTGTGTGTTCTATAGATTTTGTTCATGTGGCATTTTCAACTGAAAAAGATACCATAGCTCTCCTGAGCTCCCATTGTGTGGGAATAACTCCCTCAGCTGCTTTCTAGAAAATTCTTCCCCTCTCCATCCCTCCACCCCATACATTTCTAGATCTTGGCAGCAGTACCTCGGCTAGGGAAATCATGTTGGTAAGATTCTTAACTGCTTAACTTCCTGCTGTGGCCATTTGGTTTGAGGGGCTCTAACACCTGTGGGGCACCGCATGTAAGAGAGGCTGGGAAGCCAAGGTCCATATTTTCCAGGATCTCCAAGCTCAAGAATGACTCTGGATGTGAATGGCTGCGTCTCTCCTAAATCTGTTCTGTTCCTTTTTTTTTTTTTAGTGTATTTGTATCTGTCATTGTCACTGTCATCCCGTTGCTCATTGATTTACTCAAGCGGGCAACAGTAATGTCTCCATCGTAAGACTTGTTACTGTTTTTGGCATATCGAATATGCCACAGGTAGCTTGCCAGGCTCTACCGTGCAGCAAGATATATATTTAATTGAAACACTGTGAAATAGACCATCACAAAGTTATTCATGGTTAGGTTTCAGTCATACAATGTTCCAACACCCACCCCTCCACCAGTGGACATTTCCCACCACCAACACCAATGTCTGTTTCCTCCCCCCACACCATTTGTATCTGTGGCAGGCACCTTCTTCTTTTTTTTTTTTTATAAAAATTTTATTTTATTAAATCACCGTGTGGAAGATTACAATGCTTTCAGGCTTAGGTCTCAGTTATACAATGCTGAAACAACCATCCCTTCACCAGTGCCCATATACCACCACCAAAAAAAAAACCACACAGTACACCTCCCATCCCGCCCCCCCACCCCCTACCTTGTAACTGATAAGTTTCATTTTACATTCTGTTTACTTTGGTTACATTCAATATTTCAACACCAACCTCACTATTGTTAGGAGTACCCCACTAGATTCAGACCTACTGTGAAGACAAGGTCGCGCAGCCGCAGTAGCGGCCGATTGGTTTTGAATTTCTGTACTTTAACACAAAGTCCAGGGAGATTTCCTCCAGATATTGGATCATTGCAGGCTTGAAAACCCCATCTGTGGTCGTCTTAGTATGGCGGACACCTCGCCCTTCATCCCCGGAGAGAAAGAGGCGAGAGAAATACCTTTCCCCTCCTGGGCGGGCACAGGGCCGAGGCTTAGTTCTCAGGCTGGAGACATTCTGCGAGGAGTTGTTGCCCATGCCGAAAGAGGTTTTGCTGGGTCTGGGTTCACGCTTGTGCAGCTGTGGAGAGGCCACACACGCGTGCGGCCCCCGGGATCACATCTTGGCGGTGGGAGTGGCCGGTGCCTCCCACCTTCCCAAGAGCACCCTCGTGTCCTTTTGCTGCAGTTTTTGTCGTAAATCCCATCTGTGGTCGTCTTAATATGGCGGACACCGCGCCCTTCATCCCCGGAGAGAAAGAGGCGAGAGAGAAATACCTTTCCCCTCCTGGGCGGGCACCGGGCCGTGGCTTAGTTCTCAGGCTGGAGACAATCTGCGAGGAGTTGTTGCCCATGGGCAGGCACCTTCTTGCAACCTCATGCTCTCGGTTTGCAATTGGGTGATGACCTAGGGTTGTGGAATGACTTCCAGGGCTTCCAGAGGTACAGGGAGGTGTGGGGAGGTAGCCCATTCTGAGCCTGAGAGAGCCTGGAGACTTCAGTCACAAAATCTGCATATCCAAATTTTCAGTAGATTAATATCTCGGTGAGGCCCATCCAGAGACAGTGGAGTGCAGCTGGGGTATGGCAGCAATTTTGGATTTGAAAGCAAGTGGCTGCTGGGAATTCTGTTTGGATGGTCACTGGCAAACCACCCTCTCTGATGTAGCCTGTTTGTACAGCCTTGCACAGGTCCTCAATTGTGGCTTCTGCTCTCGGATTTATTTACTCTGAAGCAAGGCCGATACTGGCTGAACCAGAGGTGGTTTGTGGGCATGGCTCCCAAATACCTTACTTCTGGCAGTTTCATTTCTCAGGAAACTTGGTCCTGAGTTGGTCTGGTCAGAGGCATGGCAATTCTGGGGTGTCATTAAGCCCAGGGACACCACCAGGCTATTGATGCCCTAGCCTCTTGGGCCCAGCTTGAGCTGCTGGCAGCGCTGTGCCCCCTGGGCCCCAGTAGCGACAGCAGCAGTGGACCCAGCAGGGACCACGCCCAGGTTGTGACAGTACACGGCTGGGGTACTCTGGGTGGGCTGCAGCGCCCAGTCCAGCAGAACCTGGCCAGGGGCACAGCCCCATGTTTGGTCTCCTACCGTTGGTGCTCAGGGAAGTGTCCCTCTACAACATGCTGCGGGTGGCGGGGTCCCATGGTGGGGACCGGAGCGTTTCCTCAACTCTGGGACCTCAGCACCCGCACCCGCCGAGGTGCCAAGTCGGACCTGAAGAGCCCCGTCCAGGCCCTTACAGTTCTGCTGCCGCCCAGAGTGCCGAGAGCTGCGGGACCAATGCCAGTTGGCTATTGCACTCGTCACACGTCCCTCTGGTGGGCACTCCACAGGCGGGCGACCAGCTGGTTTTGTTCCACAGTGCTCTCCCTGAGCCAGACTATCCAAGGGGCACCCATGTTGACTCAGATTTCTGTGGCCCTATCAGGGTGCCTAGAGCTCCGTCCTTGCTTCTGTGCCTTGCCATCTCCCCCTCCACCCGTCCTGTTCTGTTCCTTCTAATCAAGACCCTCTTGCTCAGGATGAGAAGTCTAGCTGCTTCAAACGTAGCTTTCTTCGTTCTTCTATTCTTGCGTTTTGTGAATTTGTTTTTTCCTATCTGGGCCAACACTTGAGACCTCAGAGTGTGAATGGCCCTCGTAGCTCTTGGTGGGAAGTGTGCACTGGTGAGGAGACAGGTGTTGGAACATTGTATGACCAAACCAAATGCTTCATAGCTGGAGACTGAAGACTGTTCCATTCTAGTGCCTAAGTCAACCTCCTGTATGGGCAGTTCATGGCTTGATTCTTGGGTTTTCTCTCTGGGGCTGTTCAAAAAGAACACTGGATGCTGCCCGAAACCTGACTTCATGGGTGGTGATGCTAGTGCCTGGGACAGCAGGTCTCCTGATAGCCTCAGGAAGAGTGAATGTGAGCAGGGCTCCAAGGCCAAAGTTGCAGGGGCCCCTGATCTATTTCAGATTTGACTCCTGGGCAGTGCTGGCACATGCTTGTCCCTGATGTCTTGCAGATAATCCTTGAGCATCATCTTTAGAGGTGTACTCTTCAGAGTGGGGTACAGACTATCTTGGAGTGAGGGCTCACCATGCAACCGAAGATCCTCCCTGGAAGTATATCTTGTCTGCTGGGCTCTTTCGTCCCTCTGTTTCCATTTCCCTGACTCCTAGAAGAATGTCTCAGAACCAGACTGGCCTGGCAGCCACCTCCTGCAGTCCCTGGCTGGGCTTTGGACTGAGATCATTTCTCTCTACTGACAAAGTTTATGTAGGTGTGAGCCAGATCTCACATCCAGAGACTTAGAACCAAGCTCCCAGAAGTGCGCGGCTGCAAAGCAGCCTTATAGCCTACTGCCTCGGGGAGAGCCTGGCAGGCTACCGAGTTTCCTGCCCACATGGGAGAGCCTCGAAAACTCCCCATGGCATACTCATATGCCAAAACCAGTAACAATGGTGGGTTTCATTCCCCTGACCCCGAAAGAGCCTCCAATGTGGCATTGTTGGGAAGAATGAGTAAAGAGAGGCTGCTAAAATCTCAGGGCTAGGACAAATGGAGACGTTACTGAGACCGCTCGAGAAATTTGACGATCAACGGGAGGAGGAGGATGACGACGATGATAGTTTTTATGTAGGTGTGAGCCAGATCCTTGAGTTTCAGACTTTGGAAGTGAAAAGGGCTGATGCCATCTTCATGAAGTCTGGTGTTTCTGTAGGTGGGCTTCTAGCGTGAAACCTTTTCTGACTGTGGAACCAGGGTCACTCTCTCTGGCCTGGGGTTGTAAGAAGAACATGCCTTGTTCGTGGTCGGTGGGAAGGGAACTGGGGGCATTGGTGGTGGGAAATGTGCACTAGTGAAGGGACTGGTGTTGGAACATTATATGACCAAACCAACTCATAAACAACTTTGTAACGGTCTCATGGTGACTCAATAAAAATAAAGATTAAAAAAAAGTCAAACCCAGAGAGGATTAATGAAGGCAGACTACGTGGGCAGCAGGGCTGGGGGGGAGGGGGAAGGGGAGGAAAGAAACATGCCTCAGGTAGGAGCCTTTTCTGCTTCTTAATCGGCAGCCACTCACCAGGAGCCAGTGGTTCTCCCTGGCACTTGTCTTTACCTGCTGTGGTTCACGCGGATGCCGGAAGGTCAGTAGACTGTTCTGCTATCCTGGTTGGCCCGTGCTCAGAACCCTCCCACAATGAGACAGGGCTTTGCAGCCATAGGACTTGCTTGGCAGACACACAGTTAACAAAGTTGTTCATGATTTGGTTTGGTCATGCACTGTTCTAACCCCTGTCCCTTCAGGGTCCTGGAGGCTGACAGTAAAACCTCTAAAGCTCGTATCTTCTGGTGTCCATCCACAGCTTCAAAGAGAACCTGATCCTGGAGATCCAAGAGGAGGATAAAGTCCAGGAAGCCTGGAAAAAAGACTAGGTTGGACTCAGGGCATTCTGCTTGGGGTGTTTCTGTCATTGTTCCCATGACCAGTGTCCCTTTGGTTGTTTGGGGGGACTCAAACGCAAAATACAGCTTCTGCCTGCCTGTGTCTCTGAGGTCATCCTTTCTCATTGGGGTGTTGGTTTTGTATCCCACTCCTGAGAGGACTGAGGTGTAGAGGACCCACTTTCTCACATGGTGACAGGCCCCAGGAGAGATGCCAGTTCCATGTGAGGGCATGTCTGACACAGGACACTGCGTAGGCACGGACTATGCGCGCTTCTATGGATTGTTTTTCCTCTCAGCCAAGTGAATCTCTAGGTTCCAGTTGTTTCTCTTGCAGGAGTTTGTGAAGCTGCAGGACTGGGTAGTGTCATTGTTGCTGCATTCCTAATATCTTCTTGGGACGAGGTGGATGGCTCAGCCATGAGTGAGTGATGGGCCTCCTTCATGCTGAGTGATGTTGGGATTTGACTGAGCCTCTAGCCTCGCCCTGTGATCTATGTGGGAGACCCTCATTCTGCCACTGGTGAGCCTTAGAATGGAGGCCTGTGCCCTGCAGGACCCTTGCCAAAGCTGGTGGCTGGGTAGGATGCCAGGCAGAACATGCTTTCAGCCAGTGTTCTGGACTGGGGTGGTGTCTAACCCTCCTTATGACCCCTGGCTATATGCTGCAGTCTGGGGCTCCTTTGCAAGCCGCGTGGATTCTACCGCAGTCTCTTAGAGTGTGCCTTCTAATGCTTCCCCAAGGCTTAAATGGGCAGCAAGGATATTCTTGTTTTGGACGATTACTGTCCCTCAGCAGCTGGACAGATCATTCAAAAGCCAGACCCCGTCAGAGCCCCTTAGCAAGAGTTCTGACATGTTTGAGCCCGTATGTGGGGGTGCTGAGCTTTTTACACCAGGCTTCTTGGAGAGAACTGGGTCAGGCAAAGCTCTTCATTTGGTTTCTACCTTACACTTGACTATGGAGCCTAAGACCTGGTAGGACCTTCTCTATCTCAGCACTGGACTTGGCCTCTGACTGCTCTGACTACTTGGACCATATGGATGACAATGGGCACGTGGGGGCATCTTTGCTTTACTCCATGAATTTCTATATAGATGTCCTCCCTGGTCTGTGAAGACCTATCATTCTTCCTGCACTTCTGTTGGAGTCTCAGGGAAACAAATGGCAGCTGTACCTAGTGGTGTATAAACTAGGAATCAAGCTGTTTGTTCCTTACCAGATGGCACACAGGGCTAATTTCTCTCCTGGGTCAAAAGGCCACATCTTTGCACCTTGTGCATTAAGTGTATGTCCAGGCTTCATGTAAGCATCTTTTTTTCCCTTTAATTTTGAGGCCTATTGGTCAATGCAGCCAGGGTTTTGTTTAGGACTGAGTTTTTCTCATCTCTCGCTGCCGCGTTGATCTTATCAATAGGCACACCATGTGAACGACCAATGGTGCCTGCATCTGGATGGGGGGGGCATTTCTGCGTTTAATTAGACACGACACTGCTGCTTCAACTTCACGGTTTGACAACATAGAGAATGACTCTCTGGTTGATCTGTAGTCTCTGAATGTCATTTTTGTGAGTTTGCAATTTTACATAGGTTTGGAAATCTTGCAGGTGCAAGTTGGTCATGCCCTGTGGAACCTTAAGATTTTAAGGTGCAGGAAATTCTCTTCGTGTTCTATTAGGTCCTTCTTGATTTTGAGGAATACTTTAATCTCAATGCCAGTCCCAGGAAGGAGAGCAGCACGAGACAGTCCTTCACTAATGAAGCCCTTCATAGTAACATAGGGGTCATCTCCGTGAAGCTTGCAGAAAGTTTGATTTGTGCAATCATGGTGCATCCTGTTTCATTCAGATGGGGCTTTTTATCCAAATCAAGGCTTCCTCTAGTAACAGGAACATCATATCCAGAGGATATGAGCCACTTTGTGGCCTCACAGAAGTAGAAGGCTGTGCTTAGCTCGGTGGGCAGGACTCCTTTCTTCAAAGTCGAATACATCACATTGAACCTTGTTGTTGAGTTGCAGCCTGCTCGGCTGGTTTCCTAACGACGTAATACACATATGCCAGAGCTGCTTTAAGGATTATGTTGACTTCCTAGGTGTCTGGGATCATCGTGTCGGGTCCCCATCTGACTTCAGTGCCATCTTGATTTAGGATCCCGTGACAATTAAGGATATACTGTGTAAAGGATGAGTCTTCTATGCCGTATAATGCTGGAAAGGCTGCCAACAACATGTTGGTCAATGCAGCTATATTATTGCCAAGAGTTGTTTTGGTTGTCTTTTCTTGGTGACGTAGTATGACTGTTGCTGCTTGCAGCACTTTACCCTTCGGAGGGTGTGCAATGCGCTTGGCTTCAAAGTCTTTGATCTGCAAGGTTAGTTCCATTTTTGGTCGACATGGAAGCATCTTATGGTCATCCTAGAATGGGCTCTGTGGTCTGTCAAATGGAGTCAGGTCTGGCTTCTCTGCTTTCCCCGCCTAGTGCCCAGGTGGAGAACAAGTATGAGCCAGGCTCCTGTTTGCTTCAAGATACTCTCCTGGTTGAGAATGACATGGCCAAGGGACTGTCTTCTCTCTGGCTCCCTCCCTCCTGGAGTCTGTCATTGATGCTAGAAGAAGCTCTGCAAACCAGAGCCTCAAAGAACAGGTTTGGCTCCTGCCTCAGAAGTATGTGGTTAGGGTGGTGAGTCTCCTCCTGCTGGGAGAGAATCTTTTCCTAGCTTCAAGAGACTGTCATCTTAGCTTGCCTCCCCATGGTCTGTCTTGTGTGACAACCTCCCTGTGCTGCCTTTGTATAAGTACGCTAGTTCTGGGGACTGGAGCAATAGCACAGCGGGTAGGGCGTTTGCCTTGCACGCGGCCGACCCGGGTTCGATTCTCAGCATCCCATATGGTCCCCTGAGCACGGCCAGGGGTAATTCCTGAGTGCAAAGCCAGGAGTGACCCCTGTGCATTGCCTGGTGTGACCCAAAAAGCAAAAAAAAAAAAAAAAAAAAAAAAGAACCTGCCCAGAGATAAGTACGCTAGTTCTATCGGAACAGCCCACCCTGTTGGCCTCTATAAAGACCCCCATCTAAAAATATGCGTCCTTTTATCTATATTTGTAAGATAGTTTTCACTGAATGAAACTCATTTAGAAAGGTGTGAGGGCAGAGAGGAAATACATGCTTGAGAAAGAACATGAGCTTCTCCATTAGGGGGGAGGGAGAAAGAAAAGCAACACATGTGGGGGAAGTGTTTGAGAGAGCAAGCACAAATGCACTCACGTTATATGGGGTCAAGACCTCAAAACTAAATATGGATGTGGTGGACGCAATTTAGCCCCTAACTTGGCAATACTAGCTTATCTGTAGCTATTGCACCCAGCTTACAATTAGAGCTGGAGTCCTAAACACCACCGTCAGTCTTGTGTCCCAGTGCCCTGGGGCCTTGCACACTAACATGGTGTGGTCTTGGGAGTGACCCAGCCTCAGTTTAACACTGACTTGTGGTAGTTCTTATGGAACTTCTTTGGCTTAACCTTCCTGGATCAGGGCATTCATGCACCTTGAAGTGGTATGGGCTTACCATGGCATATCCAAATGCATCCCTGGCTCTTCCCAGGGTCTCCGTGGATTTGTGTTCTTGGGAAGGAGGCCCAACTTCAGACCATCAGGGAGGAGTCTAACACTGTGGGCCAGTCTCCACCAAGATTCCTGCAGAGATCTGGGGCCTTCCCAAAGGACTACTACACACTGGGCTGCAGAACAGAAGACAAGGGTAGCCTTAGGGATCTGGAAACAGATTTCAGCTGGAAGGAAATCCGGGAATCCTCCTCCAGGGATTCCTGAGGTCAAAGGAGGAGGTGTGGCAAGCAAACTGGAATGGGGTCTTCTGAAGGGCTCACACCAAGTCAACCCGGTGCTGTGGGCATTTGGAATGAGCCGTTCCATAGAGATGTGGAGTCAGACCTAAAGTCCTGTCAAGATGAGAATTTTGGACTCTCACCAAAATGGAACTATTCTTCTTTACTTGGCCATGCCTTAGCAACCAGACAGCTGAAAACCAGCTTAATGCAAGACAGCTTCCCTAAACAGATGGATCTGTGAAGTGGCCTGGCCATAGATAGCTCTTAGATGAAGTGTGTGGCAAAGTGTCTGGTTTGGGTGTTTGGGTAATGCTGGTCTGATAAAACAAAGAGAGCTCTCTGATCTCACTATCAGGAAGAGAAATTATAAGATGGGGAAGGAGAGAGTGTATGTGGGTTAAAACATTTGCCTTGCATGAGGCAGACCCTGGTTCCATCTTCGACACCGCATATGGTGCCTTGAGCACTACTAGAAATGATCCCTGAGCACTACTGAATATGGGTGCCACCCCCCCAAAGAATGCACTTTAATAAATGTGTGATATCTGTAGTGATGTCCCATCTCTCATTGCCAGTACTTGTGTCTTTCCTTAACTGGGGTAGAAGCCTATTAACTTATTGATCTTTTCAAAGAACCAACTCCTTGGTTTCATTGGATTTTTCTCCCCCCACCCTTCACTGATCTTGTGTCTTCAATTTCATTGATTTCTGCTCTAATCGCTTCTTTTGCTTACTTTGGATTTAATTCTTTCAAGTTTCCTAAGGAGAAAAATCTAGATTTTTTAGATCATTAACATAAATGCATTCAATTCTCTAAATTTTCCTTCTCAGCACTTGGATATCCTATACCTAAGTTTTCACTTTCATCTAGTTTAAAATTTCTTTGCCATTGTTCAGAAATGTGTTTCATCTCAGTACTTCAGAATCTTCCCAGCCATGTCTATTATATTGACTTTAGCTTAATTTGATCATGGTCCTAGAGAAGATATTGTATTTCTATTCAGATGTGTAAAGGCATGTCTTATAATCAAGAATCTGGTCTCCTGGGGACCCTTCCATGTGAGTTTGAGATTGCTGCAGCTGAGGTGGCTTATCGATGTTATGTGTAATTGATGGGTGGTATTCAACTATATCCTTATTTTGTTGGCTTTATCCATTTCTGAGGTGTTGGAGGTCTTCCTGGTGCAGCTCCCTGACCATCTAGACTGCTGGGATTGTCGGGAGGGGAAAACCCCAAGCCCTAGACTTGACGAGGATGAGCTGTTGTCAGGGTAACAAACATTCCTGGGGATTAGCATGGCTTGATGGCCTTGCAACTGCCTATGGCCAGGTTCGAGACAGGGAGAGCTGACATCTGTCTTGTCTGTAGAGCTCATTGTTCCACCTGTTAGCTAATAGAAATCCCCTGACACCTTGGGACACTCCCTCCCTCCCACCTAGCTCATGTAAATCAGATTTCACCTTCCTCTTCCCGTCTCATCCACAGGTAGTGGGTATTGGTCTCTGACCCATGTGGGTGCTATCTCCTCAATGATCCATGTCGTGACTGTCTTTGAGCCATCAGTCCGAGGTCTCCGTCTTCCCAGGTTCTGGAGTTGCACTGACAGCTGCAAGGTGGTGCCCAAACGCTAAGGGGAAAGTTGCCATTTCCAACTTTCAAAGGACTCCTCAATCCTTAGTTCCACACGTTTATGCTTGATAGAGTATGAGAGTGTTAGACACGTACATTAAGGACCAATTCCTCACAAACTGTCTCGCCACGTGGTGTGTTCCTCCTGCTCCCTAATAGCCTGACTCTGAAGTCCACCTGGGAGATGACCAGAGCTCATCCTGCTCCTTTATAATAGTGAGCTCAGTGCAGTTCTGCTTACTTTTAATCTGAATATCTTAAAGGGGAGTTCTCATAGGCCAAGATCTAACAGTGTCCTGCGCTCTGCTTCTTAGGGTCTGCGGATCGGTGGGCTTTAGGGGATCCCTGTCGCAGCTGACTCCCCGCCAACCACACTTTCGGTTTCTGATCAGTTTCACCTGTACAGTTCTTTTTGCCTCCTGTGATCCTGAGTATTTGGATTCTATTTTCTACCAACTTATCTATTATACTTTTTTTTAGTGGTTATCCTCTAAATATACATTTATAATAAATCTAAGTCTGCTTTCAAATCACACCATTACCACTCTGTGGGTAGTTAGTACCTTTTTAAAAAATTATCATTTTAAATTTGAATCACTGAGATAGTTATAAAGTTTGATTGGATTTCGGTCATACAGTGTTATAACACTTCCCTTCACAGGTGTACATTTTCCACTACTGATGTCCCCAGTTTCCCTCCTGCCACTCCCCAGTCTTCCTCTGTGGCAGACACTTTCTCTCTCTCTCTCTCTCTCTCTCTCTCTCTCTCTCTCTCTCTATATATATATATATATATATATATATATATAATCTCATTAGCTTTTGCTATCTCCCCCCTCTCCTTATGTTCATTTTGGCTTGCAATACAGGTACTGAAAGGCTATTGTGTATACCCCTTTCAGCACTCAGTTCTTGTCCAGAGTGATCATTTCCAACTGTCATTGTCACAGTGGGCCTTTCTCTGTCCTAACTGCCCTCCCCAGCTGCTTGTGGCAAGCTTACAACCATGGACCAGTTCTCCTGCCCGTTTCACTGTCTTTGGGTATTAGTCTAGGGTAGTATGTACCTTTAATTTACTATCTTTAACCTGGAGTTCTTCCCATCTCCCTTGAATTATTACTGTCATTTATTTTTCTTAGTATTGGGGCTTTCTTGAACAGATGATCATCTTTTAGATAAACTCGTATGTTTCTGAAGGAATAGAAGTGGTTTCTCTTCATGATTAGGTCTCAGTCCAATGACCCTACTCTTTCTCTTGAACTTAAAGTGTTTCAAGTGTTCCTCAGGCCCTCTGCCCACCCCACACATACCTGTGCGACTGCCCACAGGTGGTCAAAGTGGGCTGGACTTGAGCATGCCCATCCCTGGGTCAGTTAGTCCTCATGATCCTTGAGCAGGTCAAGACCAAGTTCACCAGCTTCCTCAGAGCAGGCACCGGCTTTCTTCTGAAGGACTCCTGCCCTGCGAGATGGAAGCCACAGGAAGTCTGTCTTCTGTGAGGGGAACCTGGGCACGCTCTGGAGGCAAGTTTTCCCATGCTGTCAGGTGCCCCTAAATTTTTTTTTTAATTTTATTGAATCACCATGAGATCGTTCCCTTGTCTTCCCATTGATCTTTGATTTGCTCGAGCGGGCACCAGTAATGTCTCCATTTGTCCCTATTGCGTGATAGTGTAGCCCAATGATATCTGCTCACTCCAGGGACAGGAGGTGCTTCAAACCGTTCATTCAGGGTTTTGACGAAGAAGTCTGACCATCTCGTTGGTGGGCGGCCATGTGGCCTTTCGACATCCCAGGGTGACTCCTCATTGTTCGTGGCCCGCGTCGCGATTTCCCTTCGCCAGCAAAGAGTGAGACACGGGTTGAGGATCCTTCTGCAGCTGTTTTATTCAGTTAACTCCCGATGAGAAAAGAACGAAAGAACAATAACCCGGGTAATGGCAGTCCTTATATAGCCTGGTTGCCCCGCCTCTGACGTGGTGCTCATCTCTATTGGCTCTCGCCAATCACCCCATATAGGGTGGCGCTCATTCTATTGGCTCTCGCCAATCACCCCATATGAGGTGGCGCTCTATTGGCTCTCGCCAATCACCCCACATGAGGTGGCGCTCTATTGGCTCTCGCCACGCATGCGCAATGTGGTTGTCGCGCATGCGCGATCATGCGCATGCGCACATGCGCAATGTGCTCTGGCTCCCTACACTCATGGCCTGCTGGTTGGTGCTCCAGGCTCACCATACCATACTTGATGGTGCCTAAGGAATAAATTACACATTAAAAACGTTTTCAAGGAATTTTTTGGGGGGGATGGTCCTCTTACCTCATGCTCTCCATCAAGAAGGCTGTCTAGAAGAGTCGAGAGGTTTTCAGTGTGGCATTAGGAGCTGGGCTTGAGTGTTACGGCATCCAGTTTTGTGGACAACTCTAGAAGGTCTCACCTGTCAATCTCTCCCTTTTCTCTTGAGTCCCTTCTTCCCTCTTCATTGTGAGAGCTTCCTGTATACACACGGTTAGGTTACATGGCATGACAATAGGCTATTCTAGAAGCTTTTTTTGAATGTAGTAAAACTACATGAAGTGGAAACATGATTTGATGTCCTATAAAGCTAGTCCCACAGCTGAATTGCCAGGCCCCAACTGTCATGGTGACTGTGTGAGACTGCAGAATTGCATTGTACACTAAGAACTTGCTTAGAGCATACCTCTTGTTTTTCACATTGTAAAAACTTTAATTGTGATTTTTTTTAATTAAAAAATGTATACCGCGGGCTGGAGCAATAGCACAGCGGGTAGGGCGTTTGCCTTGCACGCGGCTGACCCGGGTTCGATTCCCAGCATCCCATATGGTTCCCTAGCACTGCCAGGGGTAATTCCTGAGTGCAAAGCCAGGAGTAACCCCTGTGCATCGCCAGGTGTGACCCAAAAAGCAAAAAAAAAAGATAAAAAATGTATACCGTGAGGGTATAGTTACAGATTTACATAGTTTCGTGCTTGTATTGTATTTCGTGCTTGTACAATGCTCGAGTACCCATCCCTCCACCAGTGCCCTTTCTCCACCACCGATGATCCCAGTATCCCTCCCACCCCCATCCCATCCCCACACCCCATCCCGCCTCTGTGGCAGGGCATTCCCTTTTGTTTTCTCTCCTTTTGGGTGTTGTGGTTTGCACTGGAGGCATTGGGTGGCTGTCGTGTTCAATCTATATTCTTTCAGCACACCTCTCCCATCCCAAGCAGGTCCTCCCTCCACACTTTAGTTGGTGTTCCCTTCTCTGAGCTGCCTTTTCCCCCAGCATGTGAGGCTGGCTTCCAAGCCATGGAGCCAACCTCCTGGTACTTATTTCTACTATTCTTGGGTGTTAGTCTCCCATCCTGTTTTATATTCCACAGATGAGTGCAATCTTTCTATGTCTCTCTTACTTAGCATGATACTTTCCATGTTGATCCACTTATATGCAAAGGTCATGACTTCATCTTTTCTAACAGCAGCATAGTATTCCATTCTGTAGTTTCTTTAACCAGTCATCTGTTCTTGGCACTCGGGTTTTTTCCATATTCTGGCTATTGTAAACAGTTCTGCGATGAACATACAAGTACCGATGTCATTTCGACTATATTTTTTTGCCTCTCTGGGATATATTCCCAGAAGTGGTATTGCTGGATCAAATGGGAGCTCAATTTCTGATTTTTTGAGGAGTGGCCATATTGTTTTCCAAAAGGGCTGAACCAGTCGGCATTCCCACCAGCAGTGTAGGAGGGTCCCTTTCTCTCCACATCCACGCCAACAGTGGTTGCTTTTGTTCTTTTGGATGTGTGCCAGTCTCTGGTGTGAGGAGGTATCTCATAGTTGTTTTGATCTGCATCTCCCTGATTAGTGATGAAGAGTATTTTTTCATGTGCCTTTTTGCCATTCATATTTCTTCCTTGAGAAAGTTTCTGTTCATTTCATTTCCCCATTTTCTGATGGTGATGGATGTTTTCTTCTTGTAGAGTTCACCCAATGCCTTATATATGCTTGATATCAACCTTATCAGATGGGTATTGGGTGAATATCCTTTTCCATTCTGTAGATTGTCTTTGTATTCTGGTCACTGTATCTTTTGCAGTGCAGAAGCTTCTTAGTTTAATATAATCCCATTTGTTTATCTGTTTCCACTTGCGTGTCATCTTTGATACTTTTAGCTTTCAATATCATGGAGGGTTTTGCCGACCTTGTCTTCAATGTACCTTATGGTTTGTGGTCTGATGTTGAGGTCTTTAATCCATTTTGATCTGACTTTTGTGCATGGTGTCAGGTCTAGGCCTAAGCCCATTCTTTTGCATGTGGTTGTCCAGTTGCACCAGCACCATTTGTTAAAGAGGCTTTCCTTGCTCCACTTCACATTTCTTGCTCCCTTATCAAAGATTAGATGATCATACATTTGGGGTTGTGTGTAGGGATATTCTACCCTGTTCCATTGGTCTGCGCTCTGCCTTTGTTCCAGTATCATGCTGTTTTGATTCTTACTGCTTTGTAGTCGAGTTTGAGGTTGGAGAGTGATGCCTCCCATCTTTTTCCCAAGAATTGCTTTAGCTATTCATTGGCGTTTATTGTTTCATATGAATTTCAGTAGTGTTTGCTCCATTTCTTTGAAGATTTTCATGCGTATCCTTTTATGGATCACATTGAATCTGTATTGTGCTTTGGAGAGTATTGCCATTTTGACAATGTTAATTCTTCCTATTCATGAGCAGGGAATGTTTCTATTTCCTCGTGTCCTTTTATTTCATGGAGTAGTGTTTGTAGTTTTCTTTGTAGAGATCCTTTACCTCCTTAGTTAGGCTGATTCCGAAGTATTTGATTTTCTGGGGCATGATTGTGAATGGGATTGTGTTTTTTTCTTTTTAATGTCCCTTTCCTCTGTCTTGCTACTTATGTATAGGAAGGCCATGGATTTTGGGGTATTGATTTTATAGCCTGTGACTTTACAAGTCTAGTTCTCGGAGTTTCTTGGTAGAGGTTTTAGGTTTCTCTAGGTATAGTATCATCATCTGTGAATAGTGAGAGCTTCATTTCTTCCTTTCCTATCTGGATGCCCTTAATGTCTTTTTTTTGTCTAATTGCTATTGCAAGTACTTCCAGTACTATGTTGAACAGAAGTGGTGAGAGTGGGCATCCTGGCCTGGTCCCTAATCTTAGAGGGAAGGCCCTTAGTTTTTCTCCATTGAGGATGATGCTTGCCATGGGTTTCTGGTAGATAGTTTTGACTATCTTGAGGAAAGTTCCTTCTAAACCCATTTTGGTGAGAGTTTTCATCATAAATGGGTGTTGGATCTTGTCAAATGCTTTCTCTGCATCTATTGAAATGATCATATGGTTTTTTTCTTTGCTTTTGTGATGGATTATGTTGTCTGAATGTTAAACCATCCTTGCATTCCTGGGATGAATCCCACTTGGTTGTGATGTATGATTGTAAGAAAACACGCAACCCGGAGATTCTTCTGGCAGTGATTTATTCAGAGACCTTCTCGGGAAAGAAGAGGAACGAGGGACGAATGAGAAGAAAACCACACCTAGCTAGGCAGCTTCTCTCCTTATCTACCCCTCGCTGCCTGCTTACGCCCAAGTGTCTGCAGCTGATAAACTAGTTACAGCTCATGGCATGACAAGACATCCTGATTCCTTATCAGGTGTTATCTATGAAGCACGGTTCCATGGCGGCTCTCCACAGTTGCCCCTTTTCTGTTTTAGAACAAGTCTGTGTAGCGACCTCGGCCCCCTTGGCCTTACCCGCCATTGGGAGCCCTCTCACTTGTAGGTCCCTGTCTTAGGTTGGTCCAAGGGTCAGGTGGGGTATAGTGCACCCTTTCAAACTCCTCAACCACAGGAGGTCCCCTGCAGTTAAGGGCTCTCAGCTGCATAATACCTTTGCTACATCCAGCTAGACCTGGTTGTTCTAAGCGAGATTGTTTCCATTTCTTAAGTTCTCTTGTTTCGTGGCATACAGACTTTCAAAGTAGTCTGATCTTTTGAATTTCATTGGTTTCTGTTGTGATGTCCCCCTTTTCATCTCTGGTTTGATTAGGGTTCTCTCTCTCTCTTTGAGTCTTGCTAGTGGTTTATCAATCTTGTTTATTTTCTCAAAGAACCAGCTTTTTGTTTCATCTTTCAAATTGTTTTTTGGGTTTCCATGTTAATTTCTGCTCTAAGTTTTATTTCTTTCCTTCGGTCTGGTTTGGGTTCCTTTTGCTGGTCCTTTCTAAGATCTTGAGCTGTAAAGTCAAGCTATCTATGTAGGCCCTTTCTTCCTTCCTGAGGAATGCTTGCAGAGCTATAAAATTTACCCTTAACACAGTTGGATCCCATAGGTTCTGGTAGCTTGTGATTAGAGCATATCTCCAACAGATTCTTGTGACAGCATTTCTTACTGCCATTTCTGTGCCATTGAGAGGCTCATCCACCAGATTCTTCTGGGCCGATGACATCTTGGAATGCTGTTCAGTGCGTGTGTGTGTGTGTAACTGGGGCTTCCCAGATCAAAGTATGGTGCTCTATCACTGAACTTCCACACCTCCCTGTTTCTCCTTCCCTTGCTCTATTTACATACAAGTTCTTTGGATTTTCTTCTCTGGGCCAGTCTGCTTTTTGGCCTTTAGTCTACTACTTCAGAGCACACGACCTTGTCTTGACTTGGCTACCTGGGGCAGTTCTGCTCAGGTCTGGTCAGTCCCTGGGCAGGTTGGTCCAGTCTCTGAGCTTTTGTCTTGACAAGGATCTCTCTTTTCCCCTGGCATTTTCTAATTTCCCTTTGCTTGTCTAGAGACTAGCTATCCACAGTTGCTTGCTCTCCTGGCTTGATGTAAAAGGTCCCAGGAATTCCCTTCTAGTCCCTGAGAAATGAGTTTTAGAATCCATGGGTAGGGATGACAGAGGAGGGGAAACACAGTGCTCTGAGACCCTAAAAGTCCAAATGCTCATTTTCTTTGATCCTCCTAGTTCTGCATGATGCTGGGACACCTTACTTGGATATGCACCTCACCTGGTTCGCTGTCTTGCCAAGGGAGACAATTGCATGCCTGCCCTGAGGGATGGTGAGGACTATTCTATCGTGTCTGGCTTCTCCTCGTTGTAGATGTGCCAGTGAGCTGTGGGCACTTTCTTTGCAGTGAAGACCTCCTGTTACTCCCCGCTGCTCCATGAAATAAGCCCCTTGGGACTATTTTTATCCTGATATTTTACTTCCTTACTTTTGTTTTTAGGATCTCTGGGGCTGTGAGGGCTGATTCTGAGTTCTGTCTTGGTCCTGGCTCTAGTCACGCTTACATGTTGCTTCAATTTGGCAGCCTTGTCAATGTTTCCTTTAAGCCAACCACAGCTCTCAGTCAGGTTGGCGTTCACATCCTTGGCACGCAAATTGGTGTCCTTTTGTGGTTCTCTCTGCCTCAGACCTTTTGACTGGTCTGTTAAAATGCCATTTGGAGCTCCGTGGACATTTTCCTGTAGCAGCTACATATCTATATGGGAAGAGCTATTTTTCTTCCTAGAGAAATGTCCTATTCCTTCTCAGTTGTGTAAAGGTTTTTCCGGACTTCTTATGGTCATTGGAGGGTATCAATTTAACCAGAGTGGGGGGAGGGGGGTTGTCTCAGACCACTGACCACTGTCATGAACAGAGATAATGTTTTATACAAATAAGGAACATCTTTGCCATATGATATGTAAGTGATTGGTTCTCTAATCTCAAGAAAGCACTGGACATATAGCATTAACAGGCTCTATTGTGATGAAGGCAATAGGACACAACCATGTCCATGTAGATTATCACTACAAATCAAGGCCTAAGTTTTGTCTATACACTCAATACCTGAAAGTGGAATTATACTATTAGGTAAAATACTGGTACAGATGTTTGAGTCCTGAGTTGTTATTGTCTAATATTGGTGCCAATGATTGGATAATCATGCTTATGAGTAGACTTATAAATAAGTTGTCTCTGTACTCTCTCATCTGCTTTAGTCATTGTCCACAACTAGGGAATGAATTGGAAGCATATAAAGGGCCTCCTCCTTGCTAGAAAACTCTTAGGATTCAGTTCTTGAATAGTTACTTTACCCTAGAAATTTCTTGTACTTCTGCTGGGACTTCACATCTTAAAATATTCAACCCTTCAACCCTCCTTCTCCCTTATGTCTTATGTCTTTAGATTAAAGTGGCCATCATTTAATCATTCCATCAGATAAGCTTCCTTTGCTCTCACAGACACTGGAAAATTAGGCCGGTGGGGAGAAAAGACTCTTAAGTCAACATAAAGGGGAGCCAAGAGGCTTTTTTTAAATTAGAAATTAAGAAAATATATTTTTTGGCTTTTTTGGGTCACACCTGGCAATGCATAGGGGTTTTCCTGGCTCATGCACTCAGGAATTACTCCTGGTAGTGCTCGGGGGAACATAGGGGAAGCTGGGAATCGAACCCGGATCGGCCGCATGTAAGGCAAATGTTCTACCCGTTGTGCTATCACTCCAGCCCCAAGAGAAATATTTTAATATTTATTTTTGACATAAATTGCATTTTGGTGAGGAAAAAAAATCTTTTTTACAGACTTACAACTTTTCATGCTTCTGTTCAGTCATACAATGCTTGAGTGCCCATCCCTCCACCAGTGCCTATTCTTCACCACCGAAGATCCCGGTATCCCTCTCACCCACCCCACATCTGTGGTAGGGCATTCCCTTTAGTACTCTCTCTCCTTTTGGGTATTGTAGTTTGCAATAGAGGCGCTGAGCTCCCATTTGACCCAGCAATACCACTGCTGGGAATATATCCCGGAGAGGCAAAAAAGTATAATAGAAATGACATCTGCACTTATATGTTCATTGCAGCACTGTTTACGATAGCTACAATCTGGAAAAAATCCGAGTGCCCGAGAACAGATGACTGGTTAAGGAAACTTTGGTACATCTATACAATGGAATACTATGCAGCTGTTAGAAAAGATGAAGTCATGAACTTCGCATATAAGTGGATCTTTTTATTCCTTGACTTCCTTTCTGACCCACTCACTGTTCAACATTGAGTTGTTTAATTTCCTGGTGTTTGATTTGGTTCCCTGCATCTGTATGTGATTAGCTTCTATCTTCAGTGCATCGTGGTCTGAAAAAAATAGTTGATACAATTTCTGTCTTGATTCTATTGAGGTATGTTTTTGTGACCCAACACGTGGACTATTTTAGAAAATGTTCTGTCTGCACTGGAAAAGAATGTGTATTCTTTCTTCTTGGGGTGTAAAGCCCTGTATAGGTCTGTTAGCCCTCTCTCTATTTCTTTCAGAGCCAGTATTTCCTTGCTGAATTTTGTTCTTGTTGATCTATCCAGAGGTGACAAGGCAGTGTTGAAGTCTTCGACTACTATTGTATTGCTGGTGATGTCCTCAAAATTTGTTAGCAGTTGTTGTAAGTATTTAGCTGGTCCCTCATTAGGTGCATATACATTTAAGAGTGTGATTTCTTCCTGTTGTACATAACTCTTGATAAATAGAAAACGGCATTCACTGTCCTTTCTGATCTTTTTTGACCTGAAATCTGTTGCTGGGGTAGCTAGTATCCAACTTCTTTGAGGGAGTTGTTTGCTTGCAAGATTGTTTTCCATCCTTTAACTTTGAGTCTGTGTTTGTTCTGATTGTTCATATGTGTTTCTTGTAGGAAGAATGTTGGTTTCAGTTTCTGGATCCATTTTGCCACTTTGTGTCCCTTGATTGGTGCATTTAGACCATTAACATTGAGAGAGATTATTATCATGGGTTTTTTTTATTACATTCAAACAAAAAACTCATTGTTTGGTGTTTCCCCGCCCCCCCACCCCCCAGAGTCGGACCTGCTGGAAAGGAAGCATTTGATAATTTGTTTTCCATTGCTGAGAATGAAGAGAGATGCGGTCGTGTGGCCACAATAGCGGCCGCGAGGTTCTGGATTTCTGTATTTTAGTAACTAAGTCCAGAGGAATTTCTGCCAGAAGTTGCATCATTGCTAGCTTGTACTTCTCTGCTACTTTATATTCCACATATGAGTGCTATCTTTCTATGTCTGTCTCTTTCTGACTCATTTCACTCAACATACTTTCCATGTTGATCCACTTATATGCAAAGTTCATGACTTCATGCTTTCTAACAGCTGCATAGTATTCCATTGTGTAGATATACCAAAGTTTCTTTAACCAGTCATCTGTTTTTGGGCACTCTGGTTTTTTCCAGATTGTGGCTATTGTAAACAGTGCTGCAATGAACATAGAAATACAAATGTCATCTCTACTATACCTTTTTGCCTCTCTGGGATATATTCCCAGGAGTGGTATTGCCGGGTCAAATGGGAGCTCAACTTCTAATTTTTTGAGAATTGTCCATATAGTTTTCCAAAAGGGCTGAACAAGTCGGCATTCCCACCACCAGAGAAGAAGAGTCCCTTTCTCCCCACATCTGCGCCAACACCAGTTGCTTTCTTTTTTTGGATGTGGGCCATTCTCTGGTGTGAGATGGTATCTCATAGTTATTTTGCTCTGCATCTCCCTGATTAGTGATGTCGAGCATTTTCTCATGTGCCTCTCAGCCCTTAGGATTTCTTCTTTGGGGAAATTTCTGTTCATTTCATCACCCGATATCTTTTGATCGGGTTGGCAGTTTTCTTTGGAGTTCAACCAGTGCCTTGTATATCCTTGATATCAACCTCTTATCAGATGGGTATTGGGTAAATATCCTTTCCCATTCTGTAGGCTGTCTTTGTACTTTGGTCACTGTAACTTTGGAGGTGCAGAAGCTTCTTAGTTTAAGGTAGTCCCATTTATTTATCTGTTTTCACAAGGCGTATTAGCTTTGAAGATACCGTTGACTACAACATCATGGAGGATTTTGCCGACCTTGTCTTCAGTGTACCTTAGGGATTCTGGTCTGATGTTGAGGTCTTTAATCCATTTTGATCTGACTTTTGTGCATGGTGATAGGTGGAGATCTGAGTCCATTTTTTTTTTGCATATAGCTGTCCAGTTTTGCCAGCACAATTTGTTAAACATGCTTTCCTTGCTCCACTTCATATTTCTTGCTCCCTTATCAAAGATTAGATTATCATATTTTTGGGGTGGTGTCAGAATATTCAACCCTGTTCCATTGGTCTGAAGTTCTGCCTTTTGTTCCAGTACCATGCTGTCTTAATGACTACTGTTTTGTAGTAGAGTTTGAAGTTGGGGAGGTTGATTCCTCCCATTTTCTTTTTCCCAAGAATTGATTTAGCTATTCGTGGGGGCTTATTGTTTCATATGAATTTCAGGAGTGCTTGCTCCATTTCTTTGAAGAATGCCAAGGGTATCTTTATAGTGATTGCATTGAACTTGTACAATGCTTTGGGGAGTATTGCCATTTTGATAATTATTCCAATCCATGAGCAGGGAATCTTTCCATTTCCTCATGTCCTTTTATTTCCGGAAATAGCGTTTTGTAGTTTTCATTATACAAGTCCTTTGCCTCCTCAGTTGATTCCGAGGTATTTTATCATTTGAGGCACAATTGTGAACGGTATTGCTTTTATCATCTCTCTTCTCTCATTATTTGTGTATAGGAAAGCCATGGACTTTTGGGTATTTTTATACCTGCAACTTTACAAGTCTATTTCTAAGAGTTTCTTGGTAGAGGTTTTAGGGTTTTCTAGGTATAGTATCATATCGTCTGCAAATAGTGAGAGTTTGATTTCTTCCTTTCCTACCAGAATGCCCTTAATACCTTTTTCTTGCCTAACCGCTATTGCAAGTACTTCCAGTACTATATTGAACAGGAGAGGAGAGAGTGGGCATCCTTGTCTCATCGCTGATCTCAGAGGGAAGGCTCTTAGTTTTTCCCCATTGAGGATGATGCTTGCTGTAGGCTTGTAGTATATGACTTTGACTATATTGAGGAAAGTCCCTTCTATACCAATTTTGGTGAGAGTTTTTATCATAAATAGGTGCTGGATCTTGTCAAACGCTTTCTCTGCATCTATTGATATGATCATATGGTTCTTATCTTTTCTTTTGATATGATGGATTATGTTTGACTTCAACCATCCTTGCATCCCCAGGATGAATCCCACTTGGTCGTGGTGTATGATCTTTTAGAGTTTTTGAATTCTGTCTGCTAATATTTTGTTGAGAATCTTTGCATCCATGTTCATCAGGGATATTGGCCTGTAGTTTTCTTTTTTGGTGGTTCTTTGTTTGCTTTTGGTATTAGGGAAATATGAGCCTCATGGAAACTGTTTGGGAGGGTTTTTGTTTTTTCAATTTCCTGCAAAAGCTTAAGAACTGGCAACAGGTCCTCTTTAAATGTTTGGAAGAATTTGCTAGTGAATCCATCTGGACCTGGGCTTTTGTCTTTTGGGAAGACTTTTGATCAGTTTCAATTTCCTTTATTAATAGGAGTGCTCAGGTATTCCTGGTCTTCTTGGTTCAGTCTTGGGAGATTGTAGGAATCCAGGAATTTGTCCATTTCTTCTAGGTTCTCTTTTGTGGTATACAGCTTTTGTATAACACAAAAAATTCAAAAGAAATTTGAATTTCATTGGTTTCTGTTGTGATGTCCCCCTTTTCATTTGTGATTCTGTTTGAGTTCTCTTTGAGTCTTGCTAATGGTTTATCAATCTTGTTTACTTTCTCGAAGAATCAGTTCTTGGTTTCATTGATCTTTCAGATTGTCTTTTGGGTTTCCATATTTTCTGCTCTAAGTTTTATCTCTTTTCTTCTGCCTGGTTTGGGCTCCTTTTCTTTTTTTTTTTTAATCTTAAGCTGTGAAGTCAAGTTACTTATGTGGGCCCTTCCTTCCTTCCTGAGGAATGCTTGCAGAGCTATAAATTTTCCCCTTAACACGGCTTTAGCTGCGTCCCACAGGTTCTGGTAGCTCGTGTCTTCATTCTCATTTGTTTCCAGGTACCTTTTGATTTCTTCCTTGATTTCCTTCCTGACCCACTCATTTTTCAACATCGAGTTGTTTAATTTCCAGGTGTTTGATTTGGTTTTGTGTCTGTATGTTATTAACTTCTATCTTCAGTGCATCATGGTCTGAAAAGATAGCTGATAAAATGTCTATCTTCCTGATTCTGTTGAGGTATGTTATGTGGCCCAGCACATGGTCTATTCTGGAAAATGTTCCATATGCACTGGAAAAGAATGTGTATTCCCGTTTGGGGGGTATAAAGCCCTGTATAGATCTATTATCCCTATCTCTTCTATTTCTTCCTTCAAATCCAGTATTTCCTTGGTGGGTTTTTATCTTCTTGATCTATCCAGGGGTGATAGGGCAGTGTTGAAGTCTCCAATTACTGTTGTGTTACTCGAGATGTCCTTCTTAAGGTCTGTTAGCAGTTGTAGGAATTTGGCTGGTCCCTCATTGGGTGTGTACACGTTTAGGAGTGATTTCTTCCTGCTGTATATATCCCTTGATTAATAAAAAAATGGCCTTCCCTATCCTTTCTAATCTTTTTCAACCTGAAATCTATGTTGTCCTATTGTAGTAAGGCCAGCCCAGCTTTTTTGAGAAGTTGTTTGCTTGCAGGATTGTTTTCCATCCTTTGACTTTGAGTCTGTGTTTGTTTTGTTATTCAGATGCATTTCTTGCAGGCAGCAAAATGTTGGGTTCAGTCTCTGAATCAATTTTGCTACTGTGACTAATTGGCGAATTTAGACCATTGACATAAGGAGAGATTATTATGGGATTTTGCGCCATTTTTGTGTAAGGGTTTGTTGTGCTGGTAGGGGAGGTTCTTGTCTTTCAATAGCCCCTTCTAGTGCTTCTTTAAGGTTTGGTTTTGAGTCTATGAAATTCCTTAGCTGTTTATCCGCAAAATAGTGCATCATTCCTTCGAGTTTGAAAGAGTTTAGCTGGATAAAGTATTCTTGGTGAAGCGTTCATTTCATTGAGTTTTTTCATTATATCTCACATTGCCTTTGGGCTTGGAGGGTTTCCTCTGATAGGTCTGCTGTAAATCTAAGAGGTGCTCCTTTGTATGTGATTTCTTTCTTTGACCTTGCTGCTTGCAGTATTGTCTCTATCTGCGGCATCCATCATTCTGACTATGATATGCCTTGGAGTTTTTATTAGGGTTTGTTTTAGCTGGCACCCTTCTGGTTCCTTGGATCTGGGTGCTTGCATTCTCTAACTCTGGGAACTTTTCAGCGATGATTTCTTTAACTGGTTTTTTCATTGGGGTTGGCTCCCTGTCCTTCCAGTACTCCGATTCTAATGTTTCTCTTGGAGTCATCTCCTAGATCTGATCTGCCTTAGACCTATTTTGAGATCTTTTCCCATTGTTATTGCCTGTATGATTTCTGCTGCTCATCTTCAAGTTTGCTGATTTTTGTCATCAGCTGTAGACATTCTACTGTTGAGGGCACCTACTGAGTTTTTAATTTCTATCAAATCTTTCATTTGTGACATTTCTTTTTGTAGCTTTCTTATTTCTGCTCTCATCTTTTCCTGTATTTTCTCAGCTATCCGTTCCATTTTTTTCATTTCTTTTAATTTTCTGTATGTCTGTCCCATTGATTCTTTGAGTTCCTTGAACATCCTCAGTATTTCATCTCGAAATTCTTTGTCAGATCATATTTGTGGATACCTCCTGTTGAGGATTCGGGACTCTTTTCTTTGTCCTCTACTTGTAGTGGAGATTTGTGCTGTTCATGTTGTGGACATATAGAGGTAAAACCTTTAGGCTCACTGGCACTGTTCCCTCTTATTGCAGGAAAGAATTCTGAATAGGCTCGGTCGACGGTGGTCAACCTTCTCATCTAGAGTATGTCTTTCCTCTTGGACATTATTCTGTGACTTATGATGTAAAAAACTAAAGCACGCCGACGGGCACGTGTACTCTCGGGCTCTTCGGGCGGCTCTGTCTCACCGCCCGCGTCCGGTGCTCCGGAACCACTGTGTGTGCTGTCGGTCGCTCAGTTTATTTCGTACTCTCTGCTTCTTCTGAGTCTGGCCCCCTTTGCCCCACAGTCTTAGTTTATATTACATAGGGCAGTGGCACAAAGGTGGGTTTAACATCAACAAATGAACAAAGAAGGCTAAGACCTTTCTTAACAGAATCTCATCTAAGGAGATCCACTCAAGGGAGTGATTCCAAACAAGGGTGTGTCAGGGTGTGAGCTAGTAACCTGCTTAAATAGTTACAGTAAATCTACTTCTAATATTTCTAGCAATGTCATTCTGTATGAGCACAGAAAGAGATATAAAGTTTGGCTCTTCCTGAGGACATCTCACTATACAGTCCTCAGGCCAGGTTAGTCTTCCTAACCCCAGCAGGGTCCTAGTCTCATCGTTACCTTTGGATCATGGCAGCATTGTCCATGATCATGCCCTCAACTTATAGTTGAGTATTGTGGCACCTTGGCCTGGCCTATCTCGATACCAGGGTAGCACATAACTCACCGCTTGCCCTGGATCCATCCTGTCCCTTGTCGGGACCCTGCTTTTGGGGTGCTAGAAACTGAGGGCAACTGAGTTAAGAAAGCAGATGCGCAGGAGTAAATATTATTGGAGTCAATCAACTCCCAAGTTACAAGCACAATATTGTCTTCCTGTGTCCATACAGAAAGGACATTGCTTTAAGGTAAACTATGTTCCCTAAGGCAAGGCTAAAAGGACAAACCCCATGTTATCCTACATTATGATAGGCATCTAGTGAAGCACTAGAGATGTTCTTTCATATTGGGCTTTGTACAACTTCTTGTATACACTTGTCTTTTGGTGGAATTGGAGTAGACCAGTAGATTATTGTTGTATTGAGGTAGCCAGAAAGTTTGGCACACAATTAAATAAAGGTTTGGATGTGAGTCGAGAGTTATGGGAATGGAAAATATAACAGCCCCACAGAAGGCCACCCCCACTTTTGACGAGGCCATGCCCCCTTCAGTGGAGGCCACACCCCAGCCAGTCCAGGTGTTAATGCCCCGGTCCACAGACCTATTGAGGAGAATGGTGGTGCTGGGGGGCAGAGGTGAAAGCAGATACCCGCCGATGGGCTAGTCCTGCTGGCAGTACTCTTTGGGGAGCACAGGGCTGGACGGGAGGGGAGTGCACAGGGATTCACAAACCCCAAGCAGGTAATTCAGGCCTGTCTAGGATCCTGTTTTCATAAAGAATCTGAGTCTCTTATTCTCCTTCAGGCCTACACATTCGGAGCCAGATGTTGCGTGCAGTCAGAGGTGCTGAGACAAGGAATGTGAAAGAAATCTATGTCATGGAGGGTCCAGATTCTCTCAGACTCTGTGACCCACAAGGCTTTTTAAAGGGGACAGTTTTCTTGGTCTGTGATATAGGGGTAGGCCAGAACTGCAGAGGAATGTGTTCGAGAACAAGGTACAGTCACTAGAGGTAAGGGTGCTTAGTGTCCCTTCCTAGTCATTGCAGAAGAACCTGGGCAATAGCAGAAAACAAGGTTATGGCTCTGGAAGTCAGTAAAACCAAGAAGAAAAATCTTCAGATTCAACCTCTCATTTGTTATTAACCTCCTGCTGCTCAGAAATTTCCCTTCCCAAAATGGTATCTTTGATAAATGTTGGGACCTCCAAAAGAGACAGTTGAGTTCATCAGTGGGATTCATTAGCTCATGGTACATTAGTATCATCGGCTCACCCTGGGATCCTTCTATTTCTTTATCCACTCAATCTTTTCTCTCTGTTGCCCATAGGCAACCAATTTAATATATGAGGTACCATAGCATTTCCTTGAATTATTTAAATGTCTGATGTAGATATTAACTGGTTACCCTGTATTTTCCCGGTAAGGTCTATCTGATCCATGTTTTGCGGTATGTGAATATGTGAGCACCTACCTTTCCTGGATGCTCTCTCAGGAACAGGTACTCAGTTGCCACCGTAAGTCACCAGAAAAACCCTGAATAACATACATATTCTCAAACCTTCCTGCCGAACTAAAGGGTACTGTATTTTCCAGAATGGCTGCTGCATACACATCCCAAGGCAATGCACAATTATTCCTGTGTTTAGTGTCCCTACCAATTCTACAGAACCCAGCTTCCTACCTCTTGTGGTCTTAATGGACTAATCCCTGAGTCATTTAGTGTCATCTGCATGTGTGAGCATGGGTATTATGATAGCATTTTAATATCCCTGACTTTGTCTTTCTTGTGGGGATTCCATGTCTTTGAAGGAATCTCTGTTCAATGATAAGTCCTTTACTAGTTTTATATTGCATTCCAATCTGTTGTCTGACATAAATTTGTTCACAAAATTTTTCATTGAACAGAAACTTACCAATTTGGTATTCATTCTTGCCTGATGGCTTTACACTGGGTCTTGCAAAGTTGTTTCCTGTCCCCAAGTCACATAACTTCCTTTTCCTTGTTCCACTTAGAGGTGCTTAGAAAAACAATTTTAGCTAGAGATTTCTATAACAGAACACATGTGGCAAGTTATATATTTCCCCTTGAGCGGACTTCCCCATTCTCTGTAGATATGCCTTCATCATAGGTCCAATGCACCCTTGGGCTTGGCAATACCACCCTACCTCTGATTGCAACACTATTGCCAGAGCAAGGTCCTTTCTCCATAAAATTTGGCATTTGACTTAGCTGTGAACACAGATTTCAGGGTAAGTTTTGTGGGTCTTTTTTTTTTTTTTTTGTGAATCACCGTGGGGAAAAGTTACAGACTTACAAATTTTCATGCTTACATTTCAGTCATACAATGATCGAGTACTCATCCTCCACCAGTGCCCATTTTCCACCACCAATGGTCCCAGCATCCCTCCCACCACCCCCACCCTGTCCCCTTCACCCCACCCCACCTCTGTGGCAGGGCATTCCATTTTGCTCTTTTTGGGTGCTGTGGTTTGCTACAGAAGTATTAAGTAGGCATCTTGTTCGGTCTATAGTCTGTTTTCATATCTCCCATCCCTAGTGGGCCCGCCTAGCACCCTTTACTTGGTGATCCCTTCTCTATCAGAACTGCTTCTTCACCTAGCATGTGAGGCCAGCTTCCAATTCCAGGGTAAGTTTGAGTTCTTCAAATAGAGCAACGATTTGGGGATTATTTATATACATTTTATAAATTTGGTGAAGACCAAGATCTTCCAAGAGCATGTACTACTCTTACAATCTTAACAATATTTTTTTCCTTCTAGAAAACTTAAGAACATTCCCTTTCCCTGTCTGGCTAACTCAAATTCCAGAAATGACTTCATTTGTTTTTGTTTTTACTGATAAAAGGACAGTTAATTTTTTTCCATCTTGGCATGCTCTAAAACATGTCAGACTTTCTAAATTTGCAATCTTTCATTCTTGAATTTTGGTCCTTTTCCCCTAGGACGAGACTTAACTTGATCCTGGCTAATCTTATGTATGCTGTGAAATTCAATTAGGTAACTTTAGTTTCCATCTATGTTCTTCAGTGAAATGGGCTTATGGCTCTTTTCTTTTTTTACCCCAGGCTGGAAACTAAGTGTGATATTCTACAGCATCAAGAAAATCTGCTTTCCATAAAGCTGCAGGATATAGGCTACACACTTTAGAATGCTTGGAACAAACACCAGCTTAGTAGGAAGACTAAGTCCTCACATTGGCCCAGTGGTAAAGCACGTGCCTGCATGCATTAGACCTGGACTGAGTCCCCAGCATTAAAACACCCAACACCTCACATAAGCTTTGGGGCACTAGCTCATTGCAGTGAGCTATCTGTTGTGCTAGCGTGTTCAGAGACGCCTGAAAAGAGTCATTTGGAGGCATGGGAGGAGGAGGGGAGAGAGATATCCTGTTCCCATGAACATCTTCAGTATTAACTCCAGAGAGTCAAGAGTCAAGTCAAGTTCATGCAGACATACGGGTCTAAACTAATTGGATCACTTATGAAAATCCAATGTGGAGTCTTTTTGGCTTGAGGTAAGCTGGAAGCAGCACAATTCTTTAGGTTCTCCTTTACTTACAGTAACTTCAGTAGCTTTATTTCTAGAAGCAGTGTGTCACTATAGCAAATAGATTGGCCAAATGTTTTTCCCACAGATGACCCTGTGATCTCATGCTTACCCTTCTAGAGCTTTCTCTGCACAGGCACCCTCATTCCATTCCAAGTATTTTATTCTGTTTAATCTCTTATTTCGCCATGTCAGGAAAAGTTTAACTTTTACTTGCCATTCTAAATATCCTTTGGTTAAGTAACAGATCTTGTCTGACTTCAGTCTAGTTAAGTCCATTTTGGTCATTGGTCTTTAAGAGACCGGGGCATTCTGCAGTAGCCACCATCCAGCCTGGTCTGGTTATTGCTTTTAAGTGCTGTCTAGCCTGTCCTTCTAATCCTTGAACCTAGATTCTGTATTTAGATGTTGACTTATCTAAATGAGAGGGTAACTGCCTCAAATCCTGATAGGTTGAGAAGGGAACTGCCTCAAATCCTGATGATGGGTCAAGAGGCAAGTCCCTCCCCAGGGAAGGACTGAAGATAATGAACTTGAATCTATTATAAGAAATACAAATGTTGCATTCTAGCAAAGGAATCATTAGTAACATTCCTGATAGACTAGGGCTATAATCCTTCAGTCTGTCACCTCTTGTCACTAAGAGACTTGTCCCTCTAACACTATATAAATGCCCGACTCGTAGCTCCCTGTATCAGCTATCTTTCCACTGACAGTCCTTGCCTGAACTCAGGGAAGCTGTACTTAGTGGCAGTAGTGGCCCCAAACCCCCTTGGCTGCGGAGTGCCAGAGCTGTAGAAATTGCTAGCTCCATCCTGGTGCCGGGTGGCTACTGTTTTTTCTTTGCTACCCCTCCTGGAAGAACTCGGCTTTCTCCTGGGGTGATCCCTTTGTTCCTACAGCTCACTTTCCTATTCACAACAGGGTGCTGGTTGTGTGGACCAGCAGGAGACTTTCAACAGCATCTGTATTCAAGAGCTCTTTGCTATTTTGACATTGGCATTGAGTTCCTCCTTACATTTGTATTCTCTGAGGGGTTCCCTCACAGGCTATTCTGAGGAAAGCTATTTCTTTGACATTGATGGATAGGAGGCTCTGTTGTCTGTGCTTGTGACACCGCTTAAAGAGAAAAACTGGGGCCGGAGCGATAGCACAGCGGGTAGGGCGTTTGCCTTGCACGCGGCCAACCCAGGTTCGATCCCCGGCATCCCATATGGTCCCCCAAGCACTGCCAGGAGTAATTCCTGAGTGCAAAGCCAGGAGTAACCCCTGAGCATTGCTGGGTGTGACCCAAAAAGCAAAAAAAAAAAGAGAGAAAAACTGTGCTGAGTGCTCCGGGAATGGCAGGACCTCTCTGGGCAGTGCAGACCTCAGTGGCAAGCCAGCTCCTAAAGAGGATTCCAGAATGTCCCTGGACCCATGGTTTGTGCCGGGTACCGGTCTGGTTATGCCCAGGTGGCAGCTGAGACTCTTTGGGCTCCATCTTCAAGTCCAGTGCCCTTGCTGCATGCCACCAAGGTCAGAGCAGGGGCTGAGCAGATGCTCCTAATTAGAGGCTCTGAGGTGCTGAGAGGCTGTCCTGGTGCTGTTTTGTCGTTCGATCTGGGGAGGGGCTTGCCTCTTAACCCATCAGGATTTGAGGCAGCTCCCCATGGTGCTGTCCCCAGGAGATCTCGTGCTGATGTCTCGAACTAGAGGTTGACAGGTGAACCTCAGCTTGTGTGAAGCCATGGCATTCCCTAATGATCTGGGAGTTGGGTGGGCGCAGGCGGACAGGACTGCTCTGTGATACTATACTAGCCACTACGGCCAGGCTCGAGTCTGAGTCACCCCACAGTGACAGGAACTTGGGCAGCTTGTGCTCAGTCACTTCTCCAGAGCCATCTGTTTGCCTCCTGTGTCCCAATCCCCACGTGTCTAGTCACGTGACCTCTTTGGCTCAACCTAAGGAGAGAGGGGGCACTTCTCGTCCCCCAGGTTCTTATGTGGAGGCAACACTTGGCAAGGAAATCAAAATTAATATTTCTTAGCCAGGGACCACATGGCTCTGGGCACCCCAGGATATTCCAGAGACTCATAGGTGAAAATCACATTAATAGGAGGTGGGCATGACATAAGGCTAGGGGGCGAGTCATAGGATGGGGGAAACAATGTTGGAATAAGTCTGAGAAATGCTAAAGCTGAAGTTGATCATACCTGGCTCTCTACCAGCAAGAGTTTTGTATAAACCACTTACCTGCATTGGACTTCAGGTGGCGTCAGTCTCTGCACTAGACTGCCCGGGTGGAGCTCCCAGCCAGTGGTGCCTGCTGACCCATGTCCTTTGTAAGGGCCCCAGTTCTTGCAGTCAACCCACACTGCCCGTCTCTTGTCTCTTGACAGAGCCTGTTGCTGAGCTGCCACTCTGTGGTCCTGGTGGTGCTGGAGATGGAGGTCCTGGGGAGGGTGTGTGTCCTAGAGGCTGCCCACCCGCCAGCTTGGGGGCTGTGACAAGCTTTGCTTGGCTCACAGCTAGCTGTGCAGTGTCCCTAGAGCTTGCCTTCTATACTCTCTGATCTCACTACTTCTGGATCGGAGTTAAGGGATCTTGGTCCAACAGTTCAAACTTCCTCTCTTTTAGTGATGCTCCATCTTCTGTTAGTACCAATGTGTCACAGATTTCTTGAGTTAGGAAGCAGTCACTTCCTGCATTTTCTAATAAAATGTTGTCACCATCTGCTAACAAATTTATGTTTCAGTTTAGGTTTTATTCTTTGTTTGTGGGCCTTGCCCAATAGTGCAAGGGCTTTCTCCTGTCTCTGCTCAAGGATCAAACTCCTGGAGATGTCCAAGGGACTATTTGTGGTTCTGGGAATTGAACCAGAGTGTGCTGCATTCGAGGGAATGCATGTACTAGTTCTCTGGCCCTGTAGTTTAGATCTTTGACTAGAACTTGTGTGAAGGTCCTGCCCATGGGCTTATGAAAGACCATGAAATTCTGCAGTCTGGCTCTGGTGCATGATGGGACAGATGAGAATGCTTTTGGCCAACTGCTCGTGGCATGTCTGTCTGGGTTGTGTGAGTCAAATGATGTTATAAATACCCAAATGGCCATTGGCAGGAAAAAAGCTTCCCCAGCTCTGGACTAGAACTATAAAAAGCATTTGAATATTCTGCCACCAGAACATATGCTTGTAGAACAGCAGTTTAAGCCAATGCTTTGCAGACACCTCCCATGTGTCGCTGCTGCTTCTGGTCTCATTGGGCATGTGGGGATTCCGGCAGATGTTCTGATTCCGTGGCATCTGCACAGATGTGTGGGCTGTTCATCAAAACATGGACGCTCCCACAGATCTGCCATTTGGCTCGGTGACTTGACCTCATGGGGGGAAAATGATGCATTTCCTAACTTGTTTCTCATGTCTGCTTTCGGCTGCTGGGAAGGCTGCTCCAGGGAGTTTACTAACCGCTCCATGGCTCGGGGCAAACTGAGTGTCTTTCCAAGGGAGGGAGAGCCCATAGCCGCTGCACTCCAGGGGCTGACTCTCAGGACAGGAAGGGCCTTGGAGCACGGACAGGACAGGCATGGGGTTGCAGACAGTCTGGGAACAATCACTTAATTCCCACTTGTCCCTGGTTCTCCCACTGTCCAAGGACAAGCATCTTTGACAAAAAGTCTCCATGCCTATGGCCTTGATCTTCTTGTCTGAGCAACAGTGGGCAGGGGTGAGGCGTGGCTGGAGGTTCCTACAGGGCTGACTGAGCCTGCCTGCAGCATCCTGATGAGACTCCTGAGACGCCCAAGCGCCTCCCTGACTGCCCATTCGGAGCCACACGAGGGCCTGAGAGGGGGCCGCTGGCACCGGGCTCACACATAGGGGCAGTGCAGCTGAGACAGGACCAGAGCCAGTTCCTGCTCCTGGCCCGCTCTTGCCCCTGCGTCAGGCTCAGGTTGCCAGGCGGGTTCTCCATTTCTCATTAGGTCCATGCGAACAGGAAATGCCCTTTCTGTCTTCCTGACAGAACTTTCTCTGCCTTGAGGACCAGCCACCCAGAATCATTGTGGCTCTCGGAGCCTGGTCCCTGTAGGCTTCCTTACTCTCTCCTGACACTTCCCCCTAGCCGCTTGGCCTTCCGGCCATCAGTTTGGCTTAGATGCCACTTTGGACTCAGGCACTGCTGTGCCCTCTGGGACCTGCTTCACCCAATGCCCGTGCAGGGGAAAACAAGAAATCTTGTTTGGGGGTAGAATATTCTGTAACTGTCTACAATGTCATTTCAGGCTGTTTCCTTATGTCCACTTGCTCTCTGAGCAAACAGAGGGTGGGGAGTGTGGCTGTCACTGTGGTCATTTCAGCAACGGCTTCACGAGTCTTGGTGCTGCCCTGGACATTGCTTGCTCAGGACTCTTTCCTACCGCACAACTTTCTGAGTCGTCCATATTTCTCTCTGCCCCAAGTGCTGGAAGAACCAAGCCTGATTCTTCCCTCCAAAAATGTAGTTCTTACTCCTGGAGCTTAGGAGTCTGTGGCCCCCATTTCCTGGGGATGGCAGGGGTGATCACGCAGGCTGGCCACTGCCTCCCCTCTCCCATGAGGTTACTCAGCGCCCTTTCTGCCCAGCCTTTCAGAGACATGTTGCGTCTGAGCATTTCTCCACGTGCTTAGTGCCTGAGCAAATAGTAAATAGTGTGGCACACTCTGGGCTCTGAAGCCTGGACGCGCCCTGTAGGTTCCTGTTTGTCTTGTCACTTCCTGACCATTCATCTCCTGGGGTGGGTCTTGAGGTCTGGGTGGGGCATAGGGAAGGTTGGGGGTCACCTGCCAGGTAGTTACAGAATAGTTCCCTCAGGGTCTCCCTGGAAGAAGCCTCTCTAGGAAGACACCTGCCAGTGCTCAGGATGTGGGGTGGTTAGGCAGCAAAACCAGACAGGTCCTGGGAGTCAGATGGCACCCCAGGAGCGGGGCCTCTCTTAGGAGAGGCTCCTGGCTGAGAAATGGGATCCTCCCTCTGAAGAGCTGGGGCTCATGCTAGGTTGAGGGACCCACAGGGAAATGGTCCTTGGGACTTGAGAGCGGCACCAGGTATGTTAACAAAGGCCCAGGGAGCACTGTGAGAAGCCCAAAGGTCACCCCAGGAGACAATATACAGGCAGTCCAGATGGTTCTACCAGCTCTCCAACCACTTCTACACAGGACCGCTCAACCTGTCTTGTGCTATGTTGATGGGAGCACGGCTGGGCCAGGCCAGCAGGCATTCTGTAGTGGTCTCTCTGGTCTGTGCCTGGACATGGCGTGTACATGGAAAGAGTATCTGAGCCTCAAGTGATCGCATTTGTGGATGGCTGGTTGGGGGTACGGTGGCATGGTGATATCTGTACAAAGATGAGCTAGGTTGAGGGACACTAGGACTCCCTTTTGGGATGGGATGACCACCCCTTGGAATGGAATGACCACTTGCACTGCAAGGTGCGAGTCAACCTTGCAGGCTACACGCACCAGCCACCGAGCTACACTCACCGTCTAGCCACGACACCTCTAAGCTGGATAGTCCCAAGACTGCCCTAGCACAGAGGCCCAGCTCCTCCAAACTGATGGTCCATAGCCAGTTTAGATAGAGCTGCAGATACAGAGAGAAAGAGGGTCACAGAGGCATCTGCTTCATTTCCTCTAGACCACAGGGCTCGCCAGAAAAGTGGAGAGCCTCAAGTTCATGGTCTTGACTCTCACAGAAGACTCTGGGGAACTCTATAGCACTGTCTGGATCCATGGGATTCCTCGCTCAGCAGCTGGTCAGAAGGTGTGGCTGACTGTTTTCAGCACCTCGGGTTTCCAGACATGTGGTGGTCAGATCAACAGCTGAGAGGACTCAGGGCAAGGGTGGCCAGCATGGACACCAGACACTAAAGCTGGGGTCTGACTACATGAGAACTTTGAAGCCAAGTGGCATCTGTGGTTGTACACTTAGCGTGCTGGGAAGTCATAGAAGGGGTTGAGCACTGTCTGGGGGCTTGGATCCAAATAATACCTTTTCTACGATCGCCCTCCTACTTCTTGGGTTCGTTTGTTCTTCCTTCTCCAGATTTTTTGTGTGTTCAGGTTATTGAGTAATAACTCACTAAGGTTATTAGGTTATTCACTAACAATATGCCTCAGACCTGGGCCCTACGAAAGCAGGATGAGAACGCTATTTGGGTATCCAAAAGAGGAATCGAAAGAGCTATGCTTTGTAGTATCAGGTCTTACTCAAGTGAGAGAAGGAATCCGGAGTTCCGACCTCCGTCGACGATCAAGAATCAGAGATGCTGTCTCGTTTGCCAAGGCATCGAAAATCAGATGGGCCAGACACGTAATGCGATTTAGAGACGACCGCTGGAGTAGAGCTGTAACCAACTGGATTCCACGGGACGTCAAAAGACTGCATGGATGCCCACCTATGAGATGGTCAGATTTCTTTGTAAAAACCCTGAAAAAACGGTTTGAGGCTCTTTGTGTTCCTGGAGCAAGCAGATGCCATTGGGCTACATTAGCATGTGACAGGGACGGATGGAGATGTTACTGGTGCCCGCTCGAGCAAATTGAAGATCAACAGGACGACAAGTGATACAAGTGATCAGGTTATTGATTTGGGCTTTTTCTTTCTTAATGTAGGCCTGCATTGCTGTTAATTTTCCCCATAGCACAGCTTTTGCTGCATCACATAGATCCTAGTAGCTTGTATCTTGTCATTATCTTCAAGAAATCATTTTATTTCTTCCTTGATTTCCTCTTTGATCCAGTTTAGAAGTATATTGTTCAACTTCCACTTGTGGGAATTTTCCCCCATCTTTTTCTGCAAACCTCTGAATGGCAATTCCTCCAACAGGGTTTTCTTTTTAAGAAAACTTCTGAGCTATAAGAGGGCAGGATGGGGTTGGGAAGGAAACTGGGAATGGGGTGGAGGGAAGATAACGCTGGTGTTGACACATTATGTGCTTGAAACAATTGTGTAATGAAAACCTTTTAAAGTACAGTCCATTAAAACCTTTTAATGGAAGTCAATTAAAGTTTCTGAGCAAAAAAAGCAAAAAAACAAATAATACCCCTTCAAATTGTCTTAATCTTAGGACCCAATGTTGCCAGGAAGGTCAGGTACAGCCTTGTAGGGACACTAGGAAGAAAGATATCTGGTCTTGGAGGCACAGATAGTGCATGATAGTGGGTGGTAGGATTGAACGGGGCTAGTTAAAAGGGACAAGCAGGAAGAGTTGTCTGGTGGCTGTAAGCCAAGAGCACGGCATGGGCTGGGAAGTGGTTCTGCTCCAGTTCCTGAGAGGCAAAACCAAATCCTGCAGTGCGATGTTGGTTCGAATCGCCTGACTTTCCACGGGGATATCAGTGAGGATTGCTCTGGAGACTGGCATTCAGAAGGAAGTGACTTCCGCTCCCTGGGAGCTCTGTGGGGCTACAAATGGGGAAGCCACCTACGGTTGAACCCTGGACCCTCTCACCTCTCAGCCTGGGCTTATGCAGGAGCAGCAGAGGAGACAGCAGACACGTCCTTGGGGATTAGCTGCCTCTAGGCCCCTGGACACTTGAAGAATATCGAGGCTGAGCTATCAGATTAGGGCAGGTAAAGGCGTGTCATGCTCAGCTGTGCGTATTGAGCATCTTCTGGCAAAGGTGATGGGGGACAGAGGTAATTCTTTCCAGGAGCCGAACTCTGTTGTGCCCTTACAGATATAATTTTGTGGGGCTGGAGCGATAGCACAGTGGGTAGGGCGTTTGCCTTGCACGCGGCTGACCCGGGTTTGATTCCCAGCATCCTGTGTGGTCCCCTGAGCACCGCCAGGAGTAATCCCAGTGCCATCGTCGCATGTGATGACCCCCCCCCAAAAAAAAAAGAATGAAAAATAAAAACATAATTTTGTTCACAGAAGTCCAAAAACCAAGGTAGGGGGAAATAGGGTGTCCCATGGCTAGTAGCAGAACAGGGGTCTGGCCTGGTATGGAACAGAACAGTGCAGAATCACAATAGAAGCCATCCTGGGGACTTGAGCAGAGGGTGTATGGGGATAAGACGGGGGGGCCTCTCCCAGCACCCCTCTAAGACTTTCAGGACTCACCTTCCCAGTTAAACGCTCAGGCACTGGAACGTCTGAAAGGTAGAGAAGGATTTCCTGTACCAGAGCCTGATCTTTAGGGGAAGTCTTGGGGCCTCTCTCCTGAGTGCCAAGGTGCCAATGCTCCCCCACAGGAGCTGGCAGTGTGACTGGGAAGTGTGGCACCTCTTGGCCTTCCCTCAGGGGCCTAAGAGCTGGGCCTGGGCCTCTGAGGCCTGCCAAACCTTCACTTCCTGCCTCAGCCCCTTCTGGGGTCTCATTGAGCCCCATGAACAATGTAGTTCCAGCATTGGGTCCCCTTTCTGTGGTCCCAACCTGCAGCTTCTGGGGGTGCTGGCAGAATAGGCAGGGGAGGGAGATGGGAGCGGGGAGAGCCGGCCCCTCCAGCTGCAGGATGGGGGGGCGAGGGAGGTGCTGCCATCTTGGGCTTGCCTACGCTCTGCTGGAGCCCACACCTCCACCACGCAGACGTCACTGGTGGGACCCTCCAGCCCAAGGCACTGAACATGAGGAAAAAGTCCCCAAAAGAGTCTTCCAAACCTTCGTGCAAGAATGTTTAAGGCCACAGTCTGTTTGTTTGAACTGGAACTTGTCCTGGGGGGCTTGAACCAGATGCTTGAAGGTGGAAGCTGATGGGCTTGAATGGAGGCCCTGGTTGTCCTGATGCACCCAAAATAGTGTCAGTTGACCAGTTGTGGCCACCCCGCACCCTGCTGGCAGCTGTCATGTGGGACACTGAGGGCACAGAGGGTGGGCGACCCTCTCTACCAGCTGTCGTCATGGAGCAGCGAAAGGTCTTCCCAGCGGGCCAGACCCAGGGGTATCCCTGACTTTGTCCAGAGGGCACCGAGACCCCAGTCCTCTGCCACAAGGTCTTTCCAGTGGCAGTTCTTCCGGCGAAGTCCAGGAGCTGTGGGTGACTGAGGGGATGCATTGTCCCCTCTGACCGGATGGATAATAGATGGCCCTGAACAGACGTGCCAAGAAGGACAAGTTGCCTGCTCCTCTGGCCTTGAGCCAGATGGCTCGTCCCTCCCCAGTGGGGCCTCCTGTGCTTCCCGAGAACCTTCGATGCCCCATATGGTGAATCTAACACCCAAACAAGACCTGCACCTTGGTCATTGTCACTCCTCATTGTCACATGATCTCCACCTCTGGACCCAAACGTCATGTCCTTGGTATGGCATATGGACACCTACTCAGGTAAAGCCCCCGCCCCTAAATTCACAGCAGGTATTGGGTTTTTGCATCTTCCCTAGCCGGTAGGTATAGGCTGACATAGGTACTATGTCTAGCCCCAACTGTCCATCCTGAAGATGCCCAGCTGCCCCTTCAGGGTGGCTCAGTTAGAAGCCCGGGCCTGCCCCACAGAGCCCTGTGGTGTCACGTAGGACAGAGGTGGCCTCATCACCATGGGGGGGGGGGCGGTGAGGGAGACGGGCTGGATACCCAAGACTGTTACTGAGCTCTGCTTTACCTCTGAGGTTCCAGGGCTCATGGGGAAACACGGTCGAAGACTTGAACCCAAGCTGAGGTGAAGGATGTGGGAAGCAGGGGATGTGCTGGCAGCCGAGATGACTGAGAGGAGGCTGGAAGGCGACTCCTCAGGCAGAGGCTTCCGACTGAAGGTGGCTTATGGGGAGGTGGGAGAGCGGGGCTTAGACATGGGGGGGAGAAGATTATGGAGGCCCCTAAAGGGGGCCATGGGCACTCCAAGCAGAGTTGAGAATCCCCGAGTGTCCTCATAAACTTGCAACTAGTTCCTTTTTTTTTTTGGTCACACTATGGGACTCAGAGTTTACTCCTGACTCTCTACCCAGGGCTCACTCCTGGTGGGGCTTGGGTTAGAACCACAGGTCAGTTGTGTGCGAGACAAGTTCCTTATCCCTGTGCTTTCTCTCCAACTAGGCTGAGTGTTTGCTTCCCCTGGGCGTCCTCCCTCCCTCCGTCCTCTGAGTCCAGCAGCCCTGGCATCCTGGCGGTGGCCTAGATCTTCAGGTCCTTGGAGGGAAGCTGGTCTTCCCACAGAAGTCAGTTTGGCATTCGAGACATGCCTATGGTGGTGACTGAGCAGAGTCAGATGGCTTTTGCCTGAAGTCTGGACCGGAGCCTCCTTGAAGCTGGCAGGAGAGGCCACAGGGCCGTGTTCTGTGTAAACATGTAAGAACCAACAGGAGGAGTGGGGTGACACAGTCCAGGCATGCTGGTCCTTCTGACCACCTGGTGACCCAGTTCTATGGCCCATTTTAGACCTTAAGCACTCAAGTCCTAGTGGAAAGAGGACCCGCTTGCCACTATAAGAACAAAGTGGACCTAACCCCTTTCCCAACCTTTCCTGCAGGTAGTGTGGGCACATGAGCCTGTGGATTAACTTTGGCCCTCGGATGTGGAATCAATGCCAACAAGGCAAGTCTTCCAGGACTGTGGACAGGGGCAGCAAGACCCCGCTCCGGACATCGCATGAGTGGTCACATCCATCCATTCAGTGGTACCTGTTTCAGCATCTTGGGACACTGAACTGTTCTGGAGCATATTGCCCTACACCACCCCTCCTGGGGATTCTGTGGGCATCCCTGCTCTCCGCCTGCCACCATCTTTACCATGGCTGTTTCCTCTTGTGCTTATTGGCCAGAATCTGTTTGCAGTAATTCTCATCAATATCCCCAACTGAGGGAATTAGAAGCTGGGCTGGCTATGAAGGATGAGCTTTAGGGATTTGGACTGGCAACACTGACCCAGCTGGAGCCAAAGGCAGCAAGAGTCCAGCTGGTCCACAGGTCTCAGACGCATCCGGTGACCTGCGGAAACAGAAGGGGCTCTAAGAAGACAGTGTCCTTAGAGCTTCAGCAAACACCTCCGCATACCTCAGCTGCTCTGGGGAGGTGTCCCACACTCCAGGCCTCTTGGAGAATCATGGGCAGGAGACTTGGACCCAGAACTTCTATGAACAAGTTGTTGCTGGGCCTTGCTCACACCCACAGCTTCGTAAGAAGCACCCTCTGTGGGGTGCTTTGGGTTTTATGGAGACGGCCTGAGCCTTACGGGTTCTACGTGAAAAGGCTGGTGCTTATAGTAAGAGACTTCCGCCCAAATAGGGTGGAGCTAAGTCCCCCCCCCATACCCTGGGGCCTTTCAGGACACAGCCCAAGTCCACAGGGCCTTGGGATCCAGCAGGGAAATCATGGCAAGCCCTGATGAGAGTGTTGCAGAGGAGACCCCAGGGTTCTAAAGGAAAGCCGGGCTGTCATCTGCAAATAATTGCTCTTGAAGGGGTGCTCAACTTGCTTCTTTGCTCCCAGCAGGCATAACCAAGCAGAGCAGAGCCAGCCCTCAGTGGGCATGCCCGCTGGTCTGTCAAACAAAAGGCTTATGTAAGCGATAACACGCAAATGGCTCCCAAGAACACAGGTGCATTGGCTAATCAGGTTTAGCAAGTCAACCTGTCATGTTTCCATCCATCCCACAACCTCTGCTTATGACTAATAGAGAACCTTAGACACTGACAAGCAGACCTATATAACCAGCTCTGTTCCATATCCTGGCATTAGCTGGGTGCAGAGGGCTACATCGCTCTAGTCCCACTGAAGGTGACCTTGAAGGTCCACAAGAAATGGCATCTTCTCCACAGGCAGAACCTTGGGCAGACCAGGTTTGCCTAGAAGGGTCTGTAGTCTAACACGAGGGTCTACATGGTTCTGTGGCCTAGAGGTCAGGGATGTGACTGGCTAGTCATAGACAGAAGATGTTGTGTGGACATCTCCAAGTAGAATTCTCACAAACCCAAAGTATGGTGACTTCTTGCCAAGTCTCCAAGGCCCCATGATGCAGGAAGTTCTTTCCCAGGTGAGTAATGATTGGCCCACTCTCAACTTACCTATGGACTCAAGCAGGGAAATGGGAGAAAGATCAAGTCTGTGCATCGGATCAGCAACTTGAACACAGCTACAAAGGCTAAAACTGAAAGCTGCCAAGAAGAGTGACCAGGTGATGTGCCTTAAACTTGGGAGAGCAGCTAGCCCCTGCCTGCAGGAGACCTTTGCTGGACTCAGCTCTGCCATTCCCAGGATGGGCCAGTCCTTGCTTGGATGTAAGCGATTCCCTGCCCAGTAGTTGATAAATGCTTATGAACTTGAATAGCACCCAGGGGCTGGAGCAATAGCACAGCAGGTAGGGCATTTGGCTTGCATGCGGCCGACCCGGGTTCGATTCCCAACATCCCATCTGGTCCCCTAAGCACCACTAGGGATAATTCCTGAGTGCAGAGCCAGGAGTAACCTCTGTGCATCACCGGGTGTGACCCAAAAGGCAAAAACTAAAGAACAGCACCCAGCTTCATCATCCTCCACCACCGAGTCCACCTAAGGTTACTTCTTGGAGTTAGCAAAGCAATCAATGGAAGACATGGAACCTCTAGTGCTAATGTGTCCCATTTTCCAGAGCCACGGACCTTGTGACATGGTGGAAAAGTCATAGAAACTTCCACTATGGTGTAACTTGAGTCACTGCCTTTGCAGGGGCAGAATCCTGTTCAAGGGGAGCTATGGGCTGTCTACCATTGGCTGCCAGGTGGGTGTATCCTGCATGGGGCCTCACCTAGACACTGGAAGGCAGAAACAAGCAGCATGCTTGATAGTGATGGAGGTCCTACTCTTAGAACCGGGTTCCTGTTTCTGCTCTAGAGCCCTAGTAACAAAAGGATGATTCCATCCGGGCCTATAATCTGATCACTGAGTGAGGAGGAGAGAAAGCCTCTGGTTTCTTCTCTGCTACTCTCAACTAGCAAAGTGGAGAGGGAAGGGCGTTCATGTTAGTTGAGGCAAATGGGATTATCGGAACAAAGAAGATGACCTCATGTAACAATGGGGCAAGTGTGGATACAGTTCAGGGAGTTCTTGGGCAAACAGAGTTGGGCCAGTTTTGTAGATCCTAGTAGCCTTATACTCAGTGTCACCAAGGGTGTAATGTCAGGAAAGTTTGGGCCATTTAGATGGTGGGATGAGTCAGTCCACTTTTCAGATCCATGGTTGATTTTGGAAGATGGGTCACAATCATATTCCTGTCACTTGTCATCCTGTTCTTTGATTTGCTCCAGCAGGTGCCAGTAACGTCTCCATTTGTCTGCCACATGCTAGTGTAGCCCAGTGATATCTGCTCACTCCAGGAACAGGAAGAGCCTCAAACTGTTCGTTCAGGGTTTTGACAAAGAAGTCTGACCACCTCGTAGGCGGGCAGCCAAGTGGTCTTTTGATGTCCTGTAGAATCCAGTCGGTAACAGCTCTGGTCCTGTGGTCGCCTCTAAATCACATTACGTGTCTGGCCCATGTGATTTTTGATGCCTTTGGCAAACGAGACAGAGTCCCTGATTCTTGATCGTCAATGGAGGTTGGAACTTCGGATTCCTTCTCTCACTTGGCTGAAACGTGATATTCTAAGCATAGCTTTTTCGATTTCTCTCTGGGATATCCGAATAGCGTTCTCGTCCTGCTTTCGTAGGGTCTAGGTCTCTGAGGCGTATGTTAGTGCAGGAAGAACGGTGGAGTTGAAAAGATGTGTCCGGAGTCGGAGGTCATTTGTCCTCCTAACCACTTCAACGCTCTTGAAGGCATTCCACACTGCTCTCTTCCTCCTGCGCAGTTCTGCCGCCAAGTTGTTCCTCATGTTGAGTTCTCAACCCAGATACACATTGCTGCATTCGGAGATGTTTGTTCCATTGAGAGCAAATGAAACATCAAGGACTATTTTTATGAAAAATTTCTTGGTGAGATCCAGCTGTAGTCAGACCTTTCCACACTTGCGGTTGAAACTGGCCAGCATTTGTGCCACTTGGCTAATGTTTGGTGTTAGGAGAACTGTCATCAGCGAAGCAGAGGTGGTGTAGTTGCGAACCATCTATCTTCACTCCCATTCCTTCCCATTCCAATCATCGCATGACATTCTAGAGGGTGGCACTGAAGAGTTCCGGTGAAATGGTATCACCCTGCCGAATCCCTCTTTGTCAATGATCACTTCCTTGTAGAATGGTGAGATCCTGGTGGTGAATCCGTAATACAGCTCACAGAGGATCCTGATGTGTTATTGAATTTGAACACCCTGTTTGGCTAGAGCTTTGACTGCTTCAGTCTCAACAGAATCAAAGACCTTCTTTAAATCGATGAACATCAGACAGAGCGGCATCTTGAACTCTCGCAAATCTTCAATGAACTTGGTCACTGTGTGGATATGGTCTATCGTGCTAAATCCTTTTCAGAACCCAGCTTGCCCGCATGGTTGTTCATCTAGTGTTCTGCCTATTCTATTCAGGACGACATGAGTGAACAACTTGTAGACGACAGACAGACAGCAGGCAGATTGGGCGATAGTTGCTGATGTCGCGGATATTTCCCTTGTACAACAGAACGGTCCTGCTGGTTTTCCATTAAGATGGAACCTTGCATTCGGACAGGAAGCATGTGAAGAGCGGAACCAGTGTATTGACGAGTACTGGCGTCAGATTCTTCAGGTGTTCGGATCTGACCTTGTCTGGACCGGGTGCTGTACTCGTCTTTACCGATGAAATGGTGTGTCAGATTTCGGGAGGATGTTGGGAATGACATCCATCCTGTGGAATTTAGTATGTGGGCAGGTGGATGTGGCTATCAAAGAGATCCGAGTAGAAGTCGTGAATAATCCTCTCCATTGCTCTTCTGGAAGATGTGATAGATACATCAGGATGTCGGAGGGCAGTCATCTTGATCTTGTAGTTAAAGGATAGGCGAGCGTTGTGAATACTTTTCCCGGCTTCTGCCACATTGGCCAACACTGCTGCTCTTTTTGAAGTCTTCTTTATCACTTCTGCACAGCTTTGTGAGCTTAGACGTTATCTTGTGATTGCCTGAGGCTCGTGCCAAACCACGTGGCAAATGAGCTCGAGTTTCTGAAGACAGGCATCTGTTTGTGGCTTTCCCACTCTCAGCATTCCTTGTGCAGTCCCGGAGGTGCTGAACCAGTCTATTGTATTCCTCATCGATGTTGTCAACGATGGCATCTTCCCACGTTGCTGCAATAGTGCCAAAGAGCTCCCAGTTGGTGGGCATTCTGAGAGCATTCTTAAACTTAAACTTTTCAGTCCTTTCTCCCACTCTGTGAGGTAGATTTTTGCATGAAGGAGACGGTGGTCTGATCCCATTTGAAATTTTGGGACAACAGTGACATTGGTCAGGCAAAACAGTTGGTTGAATATGTGGTCTTGTCATTATTACAATAAAACATTAACAATGATTCAGAGATCTGCATTTATGTTTTGACTTCATGTAGATAGAGGTGGTTTGCTTCTGAGCCTGTAGATCTTGGGATGGGATTGGGATAGTATTTAAATAGCTGTTGGCTGATATAGGACTGCAGAGATTATCCTTTGTGAGAGGGGGTGGGGGTGAAGGAGAGGCTGAAAAATAATCTCATCTCTCTCACTTCAAGTAGAAGAATGGCTTTTGCTGATAAGCAGCCTTAATGGGTGGGGAGTACCGCATGGGGAAGCTGGTCTTTTGCTGTGGATTTAAATCCTGTTTAGACACTTGCCCTCTGGATGGGCAAATATCTCCCATTACGAATATAAAAATATTTTAAAGTTGGCCAGCTAAACTTTCAGTCTGTGCTTAGAGGCAGTGGGATTTTGGAAGCAGTTCTAGGGAAAATTTTTGGCAATATGGGCTGTTTCTGACAGCCACATTTCTCTGGCCCCATTTCCTTGAATAAATCCTTCTGCTTAAATGACCACTTCTCATGGCCACCAACTTTAAAGGTTTCTCTGTGGCTTTGGGTCTTGATTAAGCCACTGTCTTATCTGCCAGACTGACATGTCTCGGCTGGGGCCATGTGGCTCCCGTGGGCTGCAGGACCTCCCAAGAGGCTCCCTCCTGCAAGTAGCTTCTCGAAGAGGTGCTGGAGAGCATGTAAACGGGTGAGGCATGGCATGAGACCCAGGGGGCCACTGGACGGAAACCAGTTAGAAAGGAGCCACAGTCAGACGGTGGCTGTGGAATACCACTCTGGGCCAGGACTGCTCAAACCCTTCCACTCATGACCACTCTGCCTGAGAAATGGGCGAGCGTTACGGGACACACCTCCGGTTTTGAATTTTTCCTCATTGTACATTCAGAAACTTTTTAATCTTGCCAAAAATTGTGCCCCCGCATTTGGTTGAGTGACCCCCGGCAGGAAAGCAGCCTGCTGTAGGAGCACTGGAGCCTGGGTCCCCTCTGGTTCTCACCTTAAAAGCAGCCCCTCTTTGCCGGCAGGCTGACCTTCATGTCCACGTGTGGGCATTGTCCTAGGCTCGGTTAGACCTGCTCCCGAGCCGGCCATTTGGGGCCCACAGTTTTAGTTTTCTGACTCACCGAAAGACCAGTTACCCTAAGAGCCCTCTGTCCTGGCTGTGCTGGTTCCCTACGGTTCCCCAGACTCTGCACCCGAATTCTCTCACTTCCAGACTGGAGAAAGTCCTCCGGGAGCCCCACAGAGTGACTGGCCTACGCGGCTCTGGCTGCTCAAGGCTTGGCTTCCCTTGGCCCCTGAGACCTTGTTTTCTCCTGCATCTTTCAGGAGTAACTCCAGTCCTGGTCAAACAGAGGGACCTTCCCTGCCCTGAAGTCGCCACCTCCTCGGGCTGGGGGCAGCGTGAGCAGTAGGAACCTAGAGCCTTCTTCCCGCCCTCCGGTCACTGGTAGCCAGGGTCCGAGCACTCCCTCCCACCTAGCAACCCGAGCTCCGTCTGTGGGATGTGGCTGGCTTGGACTCACTTCTGTTTCTGAATGAAACAGCTCTTCCTGAGGACCCGAGACAGGGCCTGAGATGTTCCCTCGCAGGCCCAAAATGTCCACTGCAGACTCTCCACCCCTGGCTCTACCCTGGCTGAGCTGAGAACTTTCCCCTAGATTTCCCAACTTCCGCTGCCAACTATCCCCCAGCTGTCCTGACGTTTCAGACATGATTCTAAGTGCCCTGATGTCCCTGACTCTGCAAGTTCGAGTACTATTTTGTACTCCCCTGTTATCCTTAGTGGTGGCTGTGCCTTCCAGAATCTTCCCTCCACTTTGGACTCAGGTGGCAGGGGCAGCAGTGACTGGGGCAGGCATGAGGTTTCGGGAGATGCTCAGTCTCTTCCCTGAGAATGGGCACATATGCTCTCCTGTGCCCGGTCCCTAGATACTCTCCAGGCCACCAAGACGCTTCCCTTGTGAGTCTGTCCTGGCTGGCCTGGGGCTCATCAAGGGGTGCCCGGAGTCTGCAAATTCCTGGCTCTCGGGGTGCTCCTGAGTGCATGTTAACTACCTCAGTCCTCACAACAAGTGAGTGGCAGTCTCTCGCTATTGAGACAAGGAAATGACCCAGAGGAGGGAAGTGATTTGCTTAGTTGCGTAGTGGCAGAGCCAAGATTTGATTTCAAACTTCCATTCTAACCTGTTGATGCTCTTAGACCAGGTCGGCTGTGCCCAGGGCTTACTCCTGGTTCTGTGCCCGAGGTTCACTTCCAATAGTCTTGGGGGACCAAATGGGGGAATAAGGGGTCAAACCTGGGTCTACCATATGCAAGGCAGGTGCCCTACCGTCCAGACACTCTCCCCGATCCTTGTTTTAGATGCCTCGTGCTCGTCAAGGTTCTCTACAGGGAGGGCAAAGTGATCGATCAGCTCCCATGATGGTGTTGCCTGAAATGTCCCACAATCCAGCAGCTGGAGGCCAGGAAGGCCAGTCGTGGCTTCACTCTGGATTCCTGAGCACTGGCTGTACTCTGAAGGACTGAGCGCCAAAGATTCTGTAGTCCCAAGACGGGAGTTTCTGGGGCTGTAAAGAGCAAACCCACCTCTACTCTCTCTCTTCAGGCCCTCCAGGGACTGACTGGCACTGCCTTGCCCCAGGGAGACAGACACGGGACCTTTACTCCATCTTCCAACCCAAATGCTCATCTGCGTGGGTGTATGGGGAAGGAGAACTCCCTCCCCCAGACTTTCCCTTATGAAGAAACTCAGCCCAGTTGACAGAATTTTACAGCGAACACCCACAGACTATTAGCATTTCCCTGAGCTTGTCTCCGCACTCAGCCCTGCACCCCCTTGCCTGTCAGTCTTATTTCTGATGCATTTCAAAATAAGTAGACATCTGTATACCTTCCCCTAAATACTCCAACATGAATATGAATGAGCTTGATGTTTTTCTTGTAAAATTGCCATGAACCCACACGCTGAGCCACCACCCAACTTAACTGCTTGGCCACACGGGGAGGACACGCACCACGGCAGCACAAGACGCTGGATGGACCACCCCGTGGTGGCGTGGCTAATGCTTCCTTAACGCCAGTGGGAGAGAAGCGCGGGCTAGATGAGTCTCCCTGCTGACGGAGCTAACACACCACAGGCCAAACGGAGTGACACTTAGTGAGAAATCCGCATCTCCGAGGCCAAGCCCCAACGTCCAGGGTAAATCCAGGATGGTTTCATGGAGGAGGCGCCTGGGAGCCTTTTGAGGTCTGAGATTGGAAGTAGCCAGGAACACCTCAACTGGAGGGCAGGGTGCGTGCCAAGGTGGGGAGGCTCTGTAGAGAGCAAAAGTGGCCGGGCAGGGAGCATGCAAGGGCTTGGCTCTGGCCAGACAAGAACACTGGGCGAGTCTTTCTACCCAGTGATGCTGGAGGCATTAACCCCAGGGGTGGCTGAAACCACAGCCTCGGTTTCTCACTGCCAGAGGGGTCACAGGCAGCTGCGACGGGGCTGGCCGGGCTGAAATGCAGGTGTTGGCAGGGCTGTGTCCCGGGGAGTCCCCAGGGGAGGCAGTCCCCCAGCTCTCCCAACCTCCCTTCACTGTTCTCTCTCACTTGGGCATGGCCGGTGGATTCTTCCTCCCGTTGCCCATCTTGCAACCCTTGGGGCTGGCTCCCTCCCTGCTCTGCTGACAGGAGCCTGTTATGGCAGGGGGTGGCTTGGACCCTTCCCACTGGGGCACTGCCCCGAATGGCAGCACAGTGCCAGGCCCTGGTGCAGGGGGCAGGGTGTGACCATCTTTGAAGGACCTTTCTTCCTCTAGCCTGGGCCAGGCGCGGAGGGGCAGCATTTCTGAGCGGGTCTGGTCTCTACCTGTTGGCCCGGCTCGGAGAAGAGTGGGGAAGAAACTGCAGAATGGACGCAGCAGGGAGGTGAGTGAGCCCGCTGCCGGCTGGGCGGTGGGGGGCAGCTTCCCGGGGGCCATGAGGCTCTCCTGGGAGCTGTGGAGCCCCTCTCGTGCAGCAGGAGGGCTAAGACAAGTCTATTACTGTTTCCTTGTCACTCTGTCACCCGTCTAATAGCCATCGATAGCAGTTGAATGAGAATTGATGGGGAGATAGATTTAATTAACCCCCATGTCAGCAGCTGCCGGGCCACCGGTTTGTGTGTTAATAGAGCGGCTGCTGGCCCTCTCAGGGGCTTTGCGGCACGCCCGAGGCCAGCAGAGCAATTGGGCTTGTCAGTGGAGGTGGCCAGGCAGGGGGAACGTGAGGGCTTGGCTCTGGCCAGCGGCTCCATATCTGCGCACAGGCAGTTACCCTGTCAGCCTGACGCCATCCTGGGCTCTGTTCTCTGGCTTGGGAGGGCGGGGCAGGCCAGGGACGAAGGCCCAGCACCCACTGCAGTGGCCTGGCCCGTGGCAGGCATCTCGGGGGCCTGCTGGGGTTGAATGGCTGCCAGGGCAGCCCGTTTCAGGCAGTTCCCATGTCCCCAGCCAGCAGCTTACAAGGCCTGGTGCTTCCCCGTGTCTCCCTCCCCTTGTCCCCTTGTTCTCCAGGTTCCCTGAGCCTGGGACTCATAGCCCTTCTCACTCCTCATTATGCCCACAAGAGTAGGGTTTGTTTTCAGGCCACACGTGGCCGTGTTCGGGGCTTACCCCCGGCTCTGTGCTTAGCGATCACTCCTGGTGGGCTCAGGGAATAGAAATGGGTCGTCAGCGTGCCAGGAAAGTGCCCAACCCGCTGTACTATTGCTGGTCCCCGCCAGGAGTGTGGAAGGTGGGGATTCCCGGGGACAGCCAGCAACAGGGCCCAGCCATCGGGTCTGTGCTGGCCCTGCCTCCCAGTCAGGGCGCTAGAAGCAAGGATGTTTGTCCTCTGGTTGGTCTGATGGCCGGGTGGCCCGTGTACCAAGAGGACACCATGACCAAATGTGCAGGGCCTCGGACCCCTGTGGGTAGACCAGACTAGTCACGGTCACTGTGCCTCGCTGCCCATCAGGAGCCACCTGCCCCCACCGTGATCAGCTCCCACTCAGCACCCCCAGAGCTCTGTGGTCAGAGACAGTCACCGAGGTTTGGACCGTGGGCATGAATGTGGCATCTCCGCTGCATGACAGGGGTCAAGGGGCCAGGCCAAGGGGCTACCTGGGTAATGTTAGCGTCCTGTTCCCTGTACAGGGAACCCCCACAACATCCACCCTCAGCTCTGCCAGGCCACAGGCTTGGGAGCCTGCCGCCCAGAGACAGCCCCCCCCCCCGAGTGCCCCTGAGCAAGGACTGGCCAGGCCTGGGCACCACCCCCAGGAACATCTGGGCACCAAGTTAGACGTGAGAGCGGCGCCATGCTGGAGCACGCGTGGTTGGTGTCGCCTCTGCCTCTCTCGGGCGTTTCTGCCCAGTCGGGGCCCGCCCCTCTGGCTTCGGGCAGAAGCCTGGTTCCCACCAGTCACCGCTTTGTGGTGGGCCACACTGGTGGGGCGGGGGCAGGTGTGCGGCGGCGGCCACCCAGAGCCCCGTCTGGCAGGCTCCATCCTGGCTTCACACCTCCGCCGCCTTTCATTTTCAGCTCTGATTGGTTTTCTTGTTTTAACACATACCCCAGGCCCCGTCTTTGACCTCGGTGATGGATTCAGCTTCTCTCTGGGACTCCAGCTGCCAGATCTTCCGGAGCCACTGGGGTGGGGGAGGGACAGTGGCGATGAACCCCCCCAGGGCAGCCTCAGTGTGGGGGGCACCCTCTCCAGAGCGGGAGCAGAGCAGGCAGTGGCCCAGCAGGCTCTACGGCGGGGGCCCCTCTCCAGAGGCAGATGAGGGGAGGGCTAACCTATGGTGGGATTCTGCCGTCTCGGGGTCCCCTGTCACTCTGTCCCAGGGGCTGCTGTGGCTGTGGACGCAGAGAGATGAGTCTGGGAATAAACAGGGCCGCCAGCAGCCCTGGAGAAGGCCAGGAAACCACATTTAGTTTTCCTGCTGGGTCTGGGGGTGGAGGAAGCAGGGGAGGGACCCTGGGGTGACCAGTGCCACCTCCGCCGTGCAGGAGGATGTGTGTGACCCCCTCGCTTCAGACCCACACCCCTCTGGACCACAGTGCAACCCACAGGAAAATGGAGGCCAGGGTGAGGGTGCTGGACCCCACGGTGCGAGAGGGGCTTTTTCAGGCCACTGGACACTGGGTCTGCTCCATTCCCACCAGCTGTTGGCTGTTCGGAAGCATCCAGAAGCGTGGCGGGAGCATCACTTTAATGCAGTGTTTGCTTGTGTCTGTGGGCACAGAGACACAGAGGCTGTTCTCCCCCCCCACACACACACACCTGAAGGGCTGGATCTTAAAGTGCCAAAGTTCACAGGCATGTGGGTGCGGGGCCATGGGCCCTGTGGTGGGAGTACTCGAGACCATAAATGTCAACCCCACGGGGAGGAACACATCTCCTCAACCATACTGCAAATAAAAGAAATAGAATGAAAAGTTGACAAGTTTTCTGTTATTTGGCTTATGGGTTTAGTTTAGCTTGGCCTGGCCCCTTGACCCCTGTCATGCAGCGGGCTTATTATAGTGCTTAGGGCCCTGTGCTCAGGGGTCACTCCTAGGGATGCTCAGAGGAATCTCTGCAGTGCTGGGGCTGAACCCAGCTAAGCCACCTGCAAGGCAAGCGCCTTGATCCCCGTGCCACCTCTTAGTTTAAAAGTTTGCGACAAATATATTTTCCCCAGTGAGATAATGTGGTGCCACAGGGAGCCGTGGATGGAGGGACCTCGGCCTCAGAACCACACACAGGAGATGCATTTGCAAAGCACTGGCTGCATCCTGCATCTGGCGATGGGAGTCTGAGGAAGGGGTGGACCAAGCGGTGATATCATAAGGGGGGCGGGGGCGCTGGTCTGCTAGATTTAGTGTCCTTCCAGGAAGCGCCAGCCTCGCCCACTCCACTGGCTCGCACTCGGCAGGCAAGGCCAAGGGAGGCTATATTGAGCGGGCGGCCATGGGCAAGCCAGGAAGCCACCTCTCATCACGAGCAGAACCAGCCACACTTTTTTTTTTTTTTTAAACCAGCCACACTCTTAAAAGCTCCGGCTTCCCCGCCCCCAGAACCGTGAGAACAGATTTCTGTTGTGGAACTAACTCTATTGTTTAATTCCACTTCTGTGCTGTTTTGTTAGGATAGCAGAACTAAGATGATGATGATGATGATGATGATGATGGTGTGTGTGTGTGTGTGTGTGTGTGTGTGTGTGTGTGTGTGTGTGAAAGGCATCAGACAATAACTCACGTTAATGTTCTCTCTTACTGGCTTGGGTGAAGCTAATAATAAACTGATAAGGTGCCAAAGAAATATGACAGGGGTGAAGGCATATGCCTTGCACGCCGCTCACTCTGATTAGACAGAAATCTAGTCTAATCTATGGGTCCCCATACCTCCAGGTGTGGCCCTCAAGGCTTCCAGATTTGCTGGGGTGGTGGGGTAACCCCCAACCCAGGTAATCCTGTTCCCATCACATCCTTGGGTCTTACCATTGATTGCAGACCCTGGGCTAAGAGGGGTCCCCCGGCCTCCTGAGCATCTCTTGGCAGACCCTCCCCCACCAATCCCCACACATAAAGACACTTGTAAACACTCGTCCATTTTAATGCTCTCCTCCTGGTGGGAGGAGGCGCAGGGTTCGGTGAAGCCTACGGCCACAGCCAACCCCAGGCTCACCCTCGGCTCTCTTCCCTTGCACCCATGCTGTGGTACCCACACACTACCTGTTAGGGTCTGTGTGTGGGGAATAACCCTGACTCGGGCCGCCAGAACCTGACTCTGAATCAGAGTCCTAGCTCTGCTAGGCCTTGGCAATTTGACACTGGGCAAGTTGAAGCCCACCCTCAGCCTCAGTTTCCCCATCTGTGACTGGCAGAGTGATTAGCTATTTATAGCGTGTCCCTGAGAGGCGGATACTTTGAAGGATGCGCCCCACAGATATTTTGGGCCAGCCCAGATCTGGTGATGACAGGTAGGCAGACAATAGGGCGCTACTGACGACTGCAGTGTGGGGAAGGCAGCTGGTTCCTCTCATGTCTGTCTGGGGACAGTGACCTTGGCCCGCTGAACAGACTGTTGACACTCCCTGTGTGTTCGTGCATGTGCGTGCATATTTATGGGTGCATATGTGTGTGTGCGGCGCTCGAGTGCTTATGTGTACATATGCACCCATGAGCATATGTATGTGTGCAAGTGCTTGTGTCCCTGCGAGTGTGTGCATGCATGCATGTGTGTGGTACTTGAATGCATATGTGTATGTGTGTATATATGCACCCATGAGGATATGTATGAACATGTGTATGTGTGCAAATCCTTGTGTGCCCATTAGTGTATGTGTGTGCATGTGTGTATGTGTGTGGTGCTCAAATGCATGTGTGTATGTGCATGTACGTATACACACACGTGTACCCAGGTGTATTGTATATGCATGTGGCACCCAAATGCATAAGTGAGTGCATATGTATGTGTGCATGTGTGTGTGCCCGTGAGTGTGCATGTAGATGTTGGGTGAGGTGGAGTGCGCTGGGGCTGGATGAGGCCCTGAGACAAAATAAGTTTGAAGACCAGCCTTGACCATTCTGTGGGATTTCTGAATAGCTTCTCCAAGCCTCTCAATTTTTTTTTCAATTTGAAGCACTGTGGTTTAAACTGCTGCTGGTGACAGTGTCTTACACGTGTAACATGTCCTCCCCGCTCCCGGTGTCTCTTCCCCATCACACTGCCCGGGGGCCTCTGCTGTCTCCTCCCTGCTCTCACCATGGGCTGCTCAGTTCTGCCAACCAGGGCTCAGGTTCTGCTGTTTTTGCCATTTCCTTTTTCGGTTTCTTTATGTCGCACATGGCCCTGGTAAAGCCAAAGGCATCCCCCACGCCAGCCCTTGTCCTGGATCGCCCACACATGCTGGGTCTCTGCTCGCGGCTGGGGGTCCCAACCACCACCAGCCCATTCCTGCTTCCTTGGCTCCAGCCTACTGACAGGCTCTGGGCTTAGCAGAGGCGCATTTATAAGGCTTTTGTATGGCACTTGTATGGTGTTTGTACAGTGTTGGCGTTTGTATGGCATTTGTATGGCATTTGTACAGTTTGTATGGTATTTGTATGGTGATTGTGTGGCATTTGTATGGCGTTCGTATGGTGTTTGTATGGTGTTTGCTCTTCTGCTGGCTCTTCAGAAAGGAGAGGACAACCAAGAAGACAGAGCTGGGGCTGGAAGGGACAGCAGCATTCGGACCCAGGCTGAGGAGGAGAGAAGGGTGTCCGGGGGTTTGGAGAGAGCCTGCGAGGCTGAATGTGGGACACTCACATAGGTCCTGGAATCCCAGGGGCCTTGGTGGGCTTTGGGCTTTGTGCCGTCTGTCCCCTGCCCCTCTCTCGCCACGCACACAGCTGCCCCTGGGCCCAGGCTTCCGGCCTCTGGTTCCTCCATCTCTCCCAGAAAAAAAGCTTTTGTGTTTTCCTCCCACCCCCACCCTCCACTTTCCGGGGCGCCTGGACAAGCCATATCAGAAGCCCTCAGTCCAAGTCAAGGGAAATGGCTAAAATTAGGGAGCAGAGAAACAGGAGCAGAAGCGTATCATTAAGAAAAATGAAAGTAACGGCCCAAAGGAGCCGCCAAAAGCATTAAGAGCGGCGGCAGCTGGGCCGAGGGGCGGCCCATTAAGGCCTATCAGCGTGTTCTGACTCTCTGACTTCCACAAACACGAAAAACCATTTTCAACGAATCTGCCTTAACCCAAACCTCCCCAATGGCCCTGGAAGGGTATTTCCTGTCAATCTGCCCTTGAACAAGTTGGGGTGGCTAACTAGGATGTGCTGTGTGTTGGGAGGGACGGGAAATCCTACAGAGGTTTCACTGGGGGAGTCATCACTCTCCTGAACTTGGGGTGATCAGGTCAGGAAAGTTTGTTTCCTTCAACCTTCTAGACCCGAAATCCTGAGCCGCCAACAGCAGAGTGGGAGTGTGGGGGGTGCCGGGGCCCCTGCAGGGCAGTGGGGTGCAGGGATGGTTCCTGAGTCATCCCACCACCTAGTTCAGGGTGAGTCAATCACCTCCCGGGCCCACCTCGGTCTGGCCTGGGCCTAGTTCGGGGAGCCAATGAGATCACCTCTCGGGGGTCTTGAGGCAGAGTCGAGAGGTGACTGTAGGCCGGGTGCTGGCAGGTCACGAGCTCCTTGAACAGGTGACTCATTTGTAACTGGTGTTTTGGAATCACAGGAGTTTGTAGACTTGTAGACGGCAAGGCCATCGATGGTGCGTGCAGAGTGAATTGGAGAGGAATTGCTCTTTACTTGGAACAGGTGTGGCTCTAAAAGCTGGGGGCACAGCAATCAGTGGAGACCCGGAAAGATGACTATGCGGCCCCTCCTGCCAGCTGCCCGGGATGCAGAGGACAAAGGGAAATGACTCTGGTGCTGTGATGGCCCTGGCAGAGGGGACAGTGCAGAGAGGGAGATGGAGGAGGGAAGGAAACAGGAAGCAGATGTGTGGGAAGGGTGGGAGATGAGGAGATGAGGCTGTTGGCTGCTCCCAGCTGAAAGCGGCTCCTGGGGCAGGAAGTAGCTGGAGGTGGCGTCTGTCCCTGTAGTTAAGTGCAGGGCAGAACAGCGGGACAAACAAGAGCCTTCCTGGCCCGGGTGCCTGCAGCTCCTGGCCAGATGGTGCACTAAGCATGCCTGGGGTGACTTGGGGTGATGGTGTTTGGTTCCACTGGCGGCTAATTCTGAAGGTACAGCCTGGATGCCAGCTTCCTCTGTGGCCCTGGCTGTGCCACCGAGGTGGCACATTCATCTGGAGACCTGGCGACTAGGGAGTTCACAGGATGAGAAGGATTTCAGGATTTATAGGGTACTGGGGTGCGGTGGGGTAGTTTCTGCATCTCTGTGGCATGGCGAAGGCCTTCATGCTTCCCTGTGCTGAGGAAGAGGAGGAGGCAGGTGGGGACTTGACATTGTCATCCTCCCCACACTGCCCTACCCTGCCTTTGGGGGCCCAGCGGCCCTGAGAGGGGAGCCAGCCAGATGGGGAGGAGACAGCCTGTAGGGCGTCAGACCTCTTGTCACTTCTTGTGCCCTCGTGGGTTAGCTGCCTTGGTCTGAAACAGTTTTGCCTGGCAATCTCAGGGCCCTCTGCCAGTCCCAGTCTGCCATGGGAGGGACTGAGCCAGCTTGGGACCCAGCTGGCAGGTCCCCAACAAGCTGGGGCAGGTGGGCAGGGACGGGCAGCACCTGCGTGTTCATCTGGGTAGGTGCCAGCTGGTCCTGGAGACCTTGGGAGATCTGAAGGACCTTGAGATTTCCTCGAGTTCCACAGCGACAGCAAAGCTATTTGCTTTAGGCTTGAGCCTGGGCCATAAAGTGGCTTTCCAGCCTGGGCCCATCTGTGGCACCCGGGCGGTCGGCTCTGTAGAAAACTCCAGGCTCCTCCGCTTGTCCACGATGACTGGCCAGCTGGCTCTCACTCAGCCGGCCGGAGCCAAAAGGTATCCATCTGCTCCCCACTCCTGCCCTGCCAAGGTTAGTGGCAGGAATAGGCCCCCGGGGGCCCCTTGGGTGAGGGTCCTGCTTCTGTTCTTCGAGAGGAGGCAGCACACAGCCCAGTGGAACGGGTCCCAGCAGGGGCTTGAGATGCTTCATCCACAGCCAGGCACGGCCGTACTCTGCTTCTCTTTTTTCCACATAAAGGATTGTTTGTTTTTTTAGTTTTTTAACCCATTTTCCCCAAGTCTACTCAGTCACACCCTCCACCCCAAACACACAAATGCCAACACATACAGAATTCTACCTTTCCCTCTCTTAGCCTTGTTTCGGGCTACTGATGCCTCTTGTTTTATTTTGCATTTGTTTTTTGGGTCATACCCAAAAGCTTAGTGCTTACTCCTGCCTCTGTGCTCGGGATCACTCCTGGCGGGGCTCAGGGGAGCAGAGGGGGGACTGGGGACAGAATCTGGGTTGGCCACATGCAAGGGGAAACGCCCTCCTGGCTGTGCTCTCTCTCTCTCTCCAGCATCTGTTGATGTCTTTTTTTGTATCTGGATTCCGAGTCCATTTTATTAGCTTTGTCTACAGCCTGTACTCTGTAAATCTGATAAGCGACCTTCTGTTCCTTTATCCAAGCCTCTGATAAAAGCACTGGAGCAAGACGTGGTCAAGTTCAAAGAAAGCCCGGTGGCCCTGAGAGAGCCCTCCAATTTGGCATTGATTCATTAATTAGTCTCTTTGGACACAGTTATTCCACCAGCTATGGATTTAGCTCACATGCTGTCCACAGAGAAGTCTTGAGAGACTGCCCGGTACCCCATGGAAACTCAGAAGTTCTAGCTTGACAGTTCAAATCCGTCTGCCTACGACCCAAGCAAGAATGGGTCTGCATGGGTTTGGCATGACTTCCTCCCCACTGCAGTTTGATCATTGATTGCAGATCTCAGGATGAGCGTCAGTGCTAGAATGTTGCTTAGCGCTTCCCGAAAAGGAATCAGACTTTGCTGTGATCTCTTCCTTAGAAAATCAGGACAATTTTTGGCCTGATTGACCAATTGTTGGCCCAACTTGGCCACTTTTGAAGCCCATGGGTTGAAATCATGTAGTGGCCACAAATTGGCATTTACTAATGCATTTTATGAGCATTCTATTTCAATTTATTTAAATCTTGTTAGAGCAAGCAATATAAATTTGTTATGTGCCTAAGGGGGAGGTTGGGGTTGGTGGGAAACTGGGGACACTCATGGTGAGAAGGTCACATTGGTGGTGGGATTGCTGTTACAACACTAAATGCCTGAAACAGGTGTATCATGCGCAACTTTGTAAATCACAAATCACTATATAATCAGTAATAAAATTTTTTAAGAAATGTGCCTGGTCGAAATGGCTTGGTGGGTGGGGGCATAGAGGAAAGTGGGTGGAGGGAGGTTGACACCGGTGGCGAATTTGGTACTGGAACATTGTAAGTCTAAAACTCAACTATGAATAACTTTGTAAATCTCCTTTAATAAAAATTTAAAAGTAAAAAAAAAGAGAGAGAGAAAAGCAGGAGAACAGAGCTGGGGCTGGGAAAATCTGCATCGTCACCTTCCTAAAGCCAAGTGCTCTATTCAAAATGAACCTCCGGGGGCCTGGAGCTCAGGGCCACGTGTGCCGGGAGTCAGGTGTGAGCCTCGCCCTTCAGTGGCCTTGGCAGGACCGAGTGCTCCCTAATGAGTGTCATGCAGGTCACCCAGGACGTCCCTGTGCTCCATGTCCTTGTCAGGTCCCAGCCCACCCTTGACTTCCTCACAGACGGGGGAGCCTCTCAGGAGGTGGGGGGCGGGGCAGGGTACCATTGGCTTTGGCCTTCCTGCCCCTTCTTTCCCCGGATCTGATGACAAGGCAGCAGAGATGATTCTCATGATGTTTGGGTTAGGTTTGGTTTTGAGTCACACCTGGCAGTGCTCAGGTGTTACTTTTGGCTCTGCACTCAGAAATCACTCTTGGCAGGTTCAGGGGACCATTTGGGGTGCCTCAGATGTGGGGTGCACATGTGCCATGTGCAGGCAAGCGTCCTACCTGCTGCACTTTTGCTCTGGTCCTGTGGTGGCCTTTAAAAAGGAAGATAGTGCTAGAAAGGGAAATTGGTAAGGGTGTGACTGTTGTTCCTGCTCTGTGCTTGGGAGAGTGTGTGTGTGTATGTGTGTGTGCGTGCGAGCGCGCGTGTGTGTGTGCGTGTGTGTGTGTGTGTGAGCACAGGTGGGGAGCAGAGTTGAGAATGAGGGACCATATGTGCCGTCTGTGTGTGTGCATACATGTACATGCAGGTGGGCACCAGAGTGTGAGAATGAGAATGACCATGTGTGCTCAGTGTGTGTGCTTGTGTGTGAGCATACATGTGCATGTATGTGTCTGTGTGTGCACACTTGAGCACAGGTGGGGAGCAGAGTGTGAGAATGAGGCACTGTGTGTGTCTGTTTGTGAACCAGCAGGTGCGGGGCGGTATAAGAATGTGAAGGGGGCCTTCAGGGTTCCCTTCCCCCACTGGCATCAAAATTGCAGAAACCGCAGATTAAGTGCCGCTGACCCCAGGAGATACACAGCTGTTTCCAAGGGAACCGCATGGCTCAATCAAGGCTCCTGCAAGGGAGGGCGAGGCGGTGGGGCGGCCCTTCAGCCCTCAGGAGCAGCAGCCTGTCAGCCCTGCCGAGGGCCCTGGGCACTCAGGAAACACCTCCTGTCTGCATTCCACTAGCCATGAGGCCAGGCGCAGCTGGGACCCTTGGCAGGCCCCAAGGACAGGTGGGAGGTGTTGGGGGAAACGGCTGTTCTCCGATCCGGCCCTCTGAGCACCTTCGGGGAGCCCCTTGGCCTCTGCCTGAGCTGCCCCATTTGCACAATATCGGACCAAGATCCCGAAGGATCCACAGGCTCGGTGACCCTCTCCGGAGACCACCTGCTCTCCTGTCCCTTCCAGACCCCGGCCCCAAGCACGTGGGAAGCATGTCTCCTCGCTCCTCTGCCCCCGCTCAACCAGCTGTGCTCTCTTAGCCACTGCAGAGCGGCCACTTGTGCTCCCCACAGATAGGGGTGACATGGGGCTTCCCGAGGCTGTCGGCGTCCACAGAGCAGCTTTGAGCTGGAAGAGAGAGGGGAGCCGAGAAGGAAGGAGGTGGTCTGAGCTGAGGAAGAGGTAAGAAGAGACCCCTGAGACCACGACTCTCCTGGGGGGCCCCGGCGCAGAGCAGAGCCCAGCAGCCAGCTGCCTGGACCTCCCTGCCCGGGGCCAGCTGCCGCTGAACCCAGCACGCGGCAGCCTGACAGCGAGCAGACCAGGGAGCCCCCGTGGGCCACTGAGGCCGGCAAGGGGCCTGGGTTCTCTTTCCAGCAACTTCCACTCCCTGCCTCTGTGACTGAGGGCGGGCCAGTGACTCCCCAAGCCTCAGCCCCTCCCCCTGAGGCTTAGATGAGACATCAGACAGTCCCTACCAGAGGGGCTGGCACAAGCTCACCATCCGTCAAACGGCAGATACTCTATTCTTGTGTGTGTTCACGTGTGTTATAGGGCAGCCAGGCATGGCTCTCAGCCCAAGATGCACGTTTGAATCACTCAGGGAGCTTTGAACAGTGCCAGGACTGCCCCCGGAACATGCTGGGGTTGGGGGAGGCGGGGGTCTGTGTGAATAAACCCTTGCTTTATTGGGTTTTTTTGGGGGGTTGGAGGTGTTGGTTGTTTCTTGGTGGTGCTCAAGGTTTACTCCAGGCTCTCACTTAGGAATCATTCCTGGTGGGACTCAGGAGACCGAACATGGTGCCGGGGACCAAACCTGGGTCAATTGTGTACACGACCATCACCTCAGCCACTGTACTATCTCTTTGGCCCTCTTTCTCTTTTTAGTCTTGCTCCCTCTCATCATCACTATTTTTTTCCTCCTACTTACTTTATATTTAATCTGCTCTTTTCTCTAGTTTCTTGAGGTAAAACATAAATAATTGATTTAAGACCTTTCTTCCTTTCCAATGCCATCATTTAATGCTATGACTTCCCTCTGAGCACTGCTTGAGATTCGCCCCACAAATTTCGAGGCTTTGTTTTCATCTCCATCCAGTGCCATCTCTCTTCTGATTTCCCTTGTGGTTTGTCTCTGACCTGTTGCTTAAGGACATGTCATTTGATCACAAAGTATTTGGGAATTTTCCAGGTTTCTTTCTGTTATATTGATTTCAATTTTATTTGTTTTTGTAGAGCATACTTTTTTGTACAAGTCCAATTGTCCCATTTTTGTTTTACGGACGATAATAGTTATTTTCAGCCTGTTTATATTTAAAAGCCTATAAAAATAGAGATATTTTTGCAGTCCACAAAGGTTAAAATATTCTTAAATTTATTTTGGGTTTGGGGACACACCCAGCAGTGCGCAGGGCTTATTCCTGGCTCTGTGCTCAGCGATTACTCCTGGTGGGGTTCAGGGGACCCTATGCAGTGCCAGGGTTCACAATGGAATCCACTGCATGCAAGGCAAACGCCTTACCCACTGAGCTATCTCCATAGACTCAGAAAATGTCTTTCTCAGTGCTATGTATAACAAAATTTTGTGCACTAAAAAAAAGTGTTTTAAGATAAAAAAAAAAAGTGTATTGAGGTGTACCATGGCAAATGTGCTAAGTGGCAATAACTTTTCCACAAAATAGCAGAAAATTGCCCCAAGCCAGCTCTGGTCAGTGGGACTGGACTGGCTGTTGGAAATCTGAACTAGATGCTGGTGTACCTTAGGCACCGTCCTGGGCTGCTTGAGAAGAATGCACACCTGCTCCTGCTGCTGGGTGGAGCGTTCCATAAACGTCAATTAGGTCAAGTTGATCGATAGTGTTGTTAAATTCTTCCTTATTCTTACTGATTTTTTTTGTGTGTACTTGTGTCAATTACTGAGAGAGGAATGTCAGGTCTCCAACTCTAACTGTAGATTGTCTATTTCTTTTTTTTTTAGTTCTATCCGTTTTTGTTTTGTACACTTTGAAGCTCATCCACGTTTAGGAATATAATGTGCATTTGATTAATTGACCCCATTTATCATCATGAAATGTTTTTTATCCTTGGTAATATTCCTTGTTCTGAAATCTCCTCTGTATGATGTAGTCACTCTAGATGTTTTTGTATTAAGGTTTGCATTGCATATATTTGTTCATTTTTTTGCTCTTAACTTCTCTGTATATTTTTCCATGAAGGAGGCTTCTTACAGGCAAAATAGAGTTGGGCCTTGCCTTTTTTAACCTGCCTTCATATTTTTGCCCAGTAATTAGAGTGTTTAGATCATTTTACACTTAGTGTAATTATTTACATCACTGATTTAAACTTACCATCATGCTATTTTTTCCTTATTTGGCCTACATAGCTTTTGGTTGTTGTCATTCCTTTTATTAGCTTTGGCTTTTGTTTTATTTTTTCCTAATTGCGCTAACATTTACATTATACAAGCTTAATTTATTAAATTACTTACAGTACATTATGCCACTTCCGATATGCTGTGAAAACCTTAGAACTGTATATTTCCATTTCTCCTCTCCAGTCCCTTGTGGATTGCCACCATATATTTGCAAGCCCAAATATGTTATTATTATCATCATAGTTTTATCTTAAAGTAGCCAATTACAAGCCCAAGAGTCTCAGAGGCCAGATTTACCCTCCCATCCAACACAGTGTTTGAAAAAAATAGACACACACATATGTTTTAATATAAGAGCAATACTTTCAAAACCACTAGACAGGAGATAATGGAGAATGATCTTTGAGAAATAAGAAAGGAGCCCAGGAAGTCAGCAACTGTGGCAGTTTGCTGCCTTGAAGAGCTTTCAGCCCTGGGCTGAGAGGAGAATGGATTTCAATGAATTTCTCAAGTTCAAGATGCGGACCAGGATTGCCTCTCAGGGCTCCTGGAACAAAGAGTTCAATACTAGGGCTTGAAACCACAGAACATTTTGCTTCACAGATCTGGATCCTTGAGTTTTCTAATCAAGGTGTTGATAAGGCTGCACTCTCCTTGAGATTGTATTTGTTGCATGACATCTCAATAAGGATTCATCAGATTATTTGTAGAAATTGACAACTTGCTCTTAAATTTTATGTGAAAAATACAAGGGAAGACAAATAGTTAATACCCCCCACCTTTTTTAAGGTGGAGAACTAGTAATACATGATTTGGAGACTTATTATAAAGCAACAGTAATCAAAATAATGAGGTTGGCTTTTTCAAAGAACAGTTCAGAGATGGAGAGATGTATAGGGGTAGGGTATTTGCCTTGTATGCTACAGACACAGATTTGATCCCCAGCATGGCATGTGGTCCCCAGGTGTGATCCCTAACCACTGCCAGGCATGGCGACGAGACAAAACGATAGTGGAATAGAACAAAATAGGGCTCAGAATTAGAACCACACACACGTATGCATAACCGATATTTTACTCAAGCACAAGGAAAATTTAGAGAGGAAAGGATTCTTTTTAATAAATGGTAGTGAAACAGTTGGATATTCATACGCTTTTAAAAAAGAATTTTTTTATTGAATCACCATGAGATACAGTTACAAAGCTTTAATGTTTGAGTTTCAGTCATACAATGATCGAACACTCATCCCTCCACCAGTGCACATTTTCCACCACCGAGGGCCCCAATATCCACCCCTATCCCAACCCTCCCCCTGCCTCTATGGCAGACAATTTCCCCCATGCTCTCTCCCTACTTATGGGCATTATGGTTTGCAATACAGATACTGAGAGGCCATCACGTCAGTCCTTTATCTATTTTATATACTTTCAGCAGACATCTCCCATTCCAAGAGGTCCCTCCAACCTTTTCCATCCCAGCTGCCCTCTCCCCCAGATCACGGGGCAGGACTCCAACCATGAAGCAATCACCCTGGCCCTTTTAAAGAGGAATCTTGAATCTTATCAACAATGCACAAAAATTAAGACAAGGAGAGATGCTGCAGCTAAGTCGACCCAGGTAGGTCTGACCTCGGGCCTTGTTCCATGGGAGTGGGCTGAGTTCTCATCCTCCCAGAGACCCTATAACCCCCCCCCCCACTCCACACCCAACAGGCCCCTGCATTATGGCTCACTCCATGACTAATCTCAGAGATACCAAACTGCGGAATCAGCCCCGTCCACACAGCTCTTGAGTGTGCGACTGCATACATGACATCCCCAGAGATCACAGTACTGACAGCCCAGTTGGAGCACAGCAAATTAGGTGGAAAGTTACATAGAAGCTCAATGAGCAAAACAATAACACAGAGGTTCAACTAGCACCGAACAGCTCAGTAAATCCTCAGACAATGGTTTTAGTAACACTAGCCTGAGATATATGTTGTTACAAGCAATATACAATAAACTATTCGGTGCCTGCTAAGGGGGTACGCATGGGGGTGTCAAAAACTGGAGACATTAGTGGAGAGAAGGTCACACTGATGGTGGGATTGGTGCTGAAACATTGAGTATATGAAACAGCTGTGTTATGAACAACTTTGTACATGGTGATGTTTAAATAAAGTTTCAAACATTAAAAATATATATAACAGAAAAAGTTAACTCAAAATTAATTATATACCGAAATCTAAAAACCAAAACTATAAAATATCTAGACATAAATAGTCATGGCTTGGTTACAAGAGATGTATCATATCCTTATTGTCTGTCTCATGACCACTTTTTTTGATTCCATGACCACATGGGCTGTAGCAATAACGCAGGGGGTAGGGCGTTTGCTTTGCATGCGCCCGACCTGGGTTTGATTCCTCCGCCCCTCTCGGAGAGCCTGGCAAGCTACCAAGAGTATCTCGCCCGCACAGCAGAGCCTGGCGAGCTACCCATGGTGTATTCGATATGCCAAAACCAGTAACAACAAGTCTCACAATGGAGATGTTACTGGTCCCCGCTCGAGCAAATCGATGAGCAACAGGGTGACAGTGACAGTACAGTGACCATGTTTAAGGTTTCCATTTTATCTCTGGGTTCATGGTTTCATGTGGTATGGTTTGCTTAATGTTTCTTCTGCTGTGGGACTATGCAGCTTCTTGGAACTATGGGTTTATAGTTTTAATCAAATCTGTGTGTTTTGTCATTATTTAACCAAAAAAATGGTCTCTGTGACTTCAACTATCTGAAAATATCCACATTAGTTTTTCTGTCTGTATACTTTGTCTTGAGTCATTTTTATTATTCTGTCTTCAGGTTTTACTGTCTTTTCTTCTGTAGTATTTATTCTGTGGTTAAGACTATCCATTATATTATCACATATTAATTTTTTAAATTTCTAAATGTTCCATTTGGGTGTTTTTATATTTTCCATTTCTCTTTTCTTTGTAGGCATATTTCTCTCCCTCTATCTTCTTGAGCATATATAGCATAGTCCTAATAATTCTTTTAACATCCTTGCTCACTAATTTGAGCATCTTCCTTGTTATTTGTCTGTTTCTAGTGACTGATTTTTCACCTGGAATGTGTCATATTATCCTGCTTATTTGCATACTGGCAGAATTATGGTCACTAAGAAGATTTTCTGCTCTTGATACAAAGAACTATGAATATATTAACTTATATGAAAAAAAAGGTGCTTTGCAGATGTAATCATTTGACTTTAAGAGAGGAAGATTATAAGGGATTACCTGGATGCGCCCAACACAATCACATGAGTCCTTAAAACAGAGGCAGAAAAGGAAGATGTGGAGGAGGAAAAGTCGATGCAGCAGCGTGAGTTGGAAATAGAGAGTCATGAGAGGGAATGTGGGAAGTCTCAGGAGCTGAGTGAGGCCTCCCCACTGAGAGCCAGTAAGGACACGGGGATCCCAGTTCCACAGTCACATGAACTGGGGGTAAGTGTAGACAATGAGGAGCGAGGGAAATAGTTCAAAGGGTTGGACCAGGAGAGGCTCCATGCCCAGCACCACATGGCCCCCTGGGACTCCCCTAGTGTCCCCCAGCGCTGCTGGGCCGGATCTGCACGCACTCCATTATCAGGCCCAAGCATAGAACCGTCTGATCCAGTTGGCAAAATAACCCCAGAAGTGGCCCCCTGGGGCCCTGAGCACTGCTTGGGAGGTAACATACTATAACATTTGAAATCACTGTAAGATTTGAAGTTCAGGGGCCCGAGAGATGATTCCATGGGTAAGGTGTCTGCTCTGCATGCAGCCAACCCCAGCTTAAATCCCTGGCACTGCATATGGTCTCTCGCCTACCACTGGAGTGAGTACCCTGAGCACAGGACCAGGAATAAGCCCTGAGTACTGCCAGGTACGTTCCCCAAACAAAACAAAGTGATCCAAATTTTAAATTCAAAATTTCAGTGAGTCTTCCAGCTTTGTTTTTATTTATCAGTTTTGGTTTGGGTCTGCTGAATACCTTACCTCTCCATATGACTTTTAAGACCAGTTTTTCATTTATTAAAAAAAAAATCTGAATTTTTTGACGGGAGTTGCACTGAATCTATAGAATAATTCATAGAATATTGCCATCATAGCAAACAATATTAAGCTTTTCAATATATGAACATGGAATCTTTCTAATATTTATGTCTTTTTACCTTACTTCAACAATGTTTTCTCATTTTGAGTGTACAAGTCTTACATTTATATGGTTGAATTTATTCCTAAGTACTTTGTTATTTTTTGATGCTGTTGTAAATAGGGTTGCTTTATTAATTTAATTTTCTGGTTATTCTTTATTAGTATTCAGAAATAAAATTGTTTTGTGTACATAGATTTGTATCCTATATCTTTTCTAAAGTTATTTATCAACTCTGATGGGTAATTTTTTTGTGTGTAGATTCCTTAGGGTTTTCTAGAGATGTTCATTTTATGTGCAAAGAGATTTTTACATCTTTTCTCAGTCTGGATGGCTTCTACTTCTTGTGATCTGCCTTCCTTAGAAAAATCTGTCTAATGTTAAAAACTAGCTGTGAAAGTGATCATCTTTGTTTTGTTCCTCACTTCAAAGCCATACATATATTGGGGGGGGGCAAGAGATAGTACAATGGGTAGGACATTTGATATAGCTGACTTGGGTTTTATTCCCACAGTCAGAAGTAATTCCTGAGTACATAGCTAGGAGTAACCCCTGAACATTGCCAGGTAAATCACCCCTACCCCCGCTGCAAAAAAAACAGAGACAAACGAACAAACAAACAAACAAAAACCCCAAACATAAAACTTTTATTTTTTAGTTAAATGTTTTTAATATAAAAAAAGAAATGGATATTAGATGATTTAACTAACAATTGTATCAAGGGATCTATAGGAATGCTCTAAGAAATAGAGAGGAATAAACACTTCTCAATTCATTTTATGAACAAATATTACCCTGATGCCACTAGACATATCATGAGAAGAAAACTACAGCCCAATATCCCATCTCTACAAGGAGCAAGACCCTCAACAACTTGTCAGCAAAATAAATCTAGTAACACTTGGAAAAGTTAATACACTGTGAATAAGGGGAATTTATCTCAAGAATGCAAAGTTGTTTATTTTATTTATTTATTTATTTATTTGCTTTTTGGGTCACACCTGGCGATGCACAGGGGTTACTCCTGGCTCTTCACTCAGGAATCACCCCTGGCCGTGCTCGGGGGACCATATGGGATGCTGGGAATCGAACCCGGGTCGGCCGCGTGCAAGGCAAACACCCTACCCGCTGTGCCATCTCTCCAGCCCCAAGAATGCAAAGTTGTTTAAACATTCAAAACCTATGTATCTCACCAGCATAATAGACAAGTAAAGAAAGACCATATAATCATCTTCATAGGTATGGAAAATTGACCAGTCAATTTTCTCAAATTGACTGTTTTGAGTCAAAACTGTTTTGAGTAAAAAATTAGATATTTTTTAAAATCATTAAATTAGAAAGAAATTTCTAGATGCTTGGAAAAATCATCAGCAAAATATTGACAGCTAATATCACATTAATGGTTGAAGACTGTTCCCCCTACTATTAAAAAAAATAGTTTTCAGTCTCACTCCTCCTCCTAGAAAATACAATTGAGTTCCTAACCAGTCAAGAAAACAAGAAAAAGAAGTGAATTACAGATAAGAAAGAAAAAATCTTAAACATTTTTGACAGATGGTATGATTCTTATTCTATGTAGAAAATAATAATAATTCAACAAAGCTATAGAATTGATTAATGAGTTAGCATGATTATAAGAATAAAGGTTAATATATCAAAAATGTATTTCTGCATAATAGAAATGAACAACTGGAAGTTCAAATTTTAAATTCCATTTACAATAGCAAGAAAAAAAAATACTGCTTTGGAATAAACCGAGATGTATGATTTTTAAATACTAAAAACTAAAATATATTGCTCTTGGAAACTAAAAATGATTCAAACAAGGGTAAACATATTATGTTCATGGATCAGAAAACTCCGGTGTTAATAGACTCAGTGAATTTGCTACCAAATCATCAGAACATTAGGAACAATTTACTGACAAGTCCATTGGCTTTATAATTTGCATGGAAATAGACAACACCAAAATATTTAAATGAAGCTAACTTGGAGATCTTGCTATACCAGATGTCAAGACTTACTATTAAGCTACCATGATCAGGACAGAATGGCAAGGGTGTAATAGAGAAATAGGCCCAAATACGTATACGTATAGTTAATTGGTTTTTGACAAAGGCATATGGTAATCCAATGGGAAGAGAATAATATTTATAATAAATAGTATTGGAACAATGGGCTTTCCTGGGAATAAATAATTTTCAAACCTTACAAGGCATTAAGAAAGACAATAGACTTAGAAATGCAGGGAATAATGATCTTGATTCATATGATAAAGCATAGGAGAAAATTATTATCTTTAAGAATAGAATCATTATCTCCTACTTATTCATGTCTCCTATGACCTTATTTTTTTTTTTTGCTTTTTGGGTCACACCTGGCGATGCACAGGGGTTACTCCTGGCTCTTCACTCAGGAATTACCCCTGGCGGTGCTCAGGGGACCATATGGGATGCTGGGATTCGAACCTGGGTTGGCCGCGTGCAAGGCAAACACCCTACCCGCTGTGCTATCTCTCCAGCCCCCCTATGACCTTATATTTATGAAAATTTATTTATGTATGATTTGTAAAAGGTGCAACCCATAAAAGAAAAATCAATAAAATAGATTCTATCAAAGTAAAATAAAACAACTTTCATTATTCAAAATTGATTGACAAAAATATTGAAATGTGTGCCACAGACTGGGAGAAAATATTTTCAAAACATGCACCTTGCAGCATACTTGTACCAAGAATATATAATACCCTCCTGTAGGTCATCATAAGAAGAAAAACAATTGAATGAAACATTGGTCACAGGCTTGAGCAGACTTTTTAGCAAAAGAAACGAGAATGGAAAATAAACATGAGGAAAGATGCTCAGAATCCCTAGTCATTAGGGAAATGCAAATGAAATCACAATGAGATACTTCTGCACATTCACTAATATGACAACAGCGATGGTCTTGCTATGTGAAATGTTCGCAAATGTGGAAGAACCGACCCTCTCTTTCATTCCAGCCGGCTGGTAAGTTCTGCTTCTTTAGAAAACCCGTTTGGCAGTTTTCCCAAATGCCAAATATACATATATCCAATACACCCAACAATCCCACGCCTGGATATTTATGCAAACATATAGAGTAAATTCACACAAAGAATCGACTTGAGTGCTTGTAACAGCTTTGTTGACAATCGCCAACTGGAAACAACCCAGATGTCCGTCAACTGGTGAATGAATAAACAAATGATGATATAGCCGTATAACAGATCCTAGCCAACAACAGAGCCCACTTAACTACCAACACACACAGCATGGATAAATTGCAAAGATATTCTAGCAGGCTAAAGAAATCAGACTTCAGGAGTACATTTTTGCATAATTCTATCTACACAAGGGTCTTTTATTGTTTGGGGGTGAAAGCCCACAGTGATCAGGACTTACTCCTGGCTCTGTATTCAAGGACCACTCCTGGCAGGGCTTGGGGGACCATATGGGATGCTGAGGATAAACCTAAGTTAACTGTGTGGAAGGCAAGCGCCTACCTGCCGTCCCATATCTCGACCTTGGTTCTGTATATAGGAAACCAGAGCTATTTAAGTTATAATGGAACTGAACAGTGACTACCCGGGGCCAGCACTGGAGGTTGAGGTTTTAGTTTAAGAAGGTGTGAGGCCAGCCCCATGTCTGCCCAGGAGGGGAAAGGTTTTTCTCTCGCGCCTTTTCCTTGCCGGGGGGAGGGGGGAAGGGCATAGCGACCACCAGCTTATGAGGACCACTAATGAGAGGTACGAGCTTGCAGCAATGGGACACACGGGTGCTCTCGGGAAGGGGGCAGTACTGGCCCTGCTCGCCGCCGAGATGTGACCCAGGTGGTGCATGTGTGCGGCCTCTCCGCAGCTGCATGAATATGATTCCAGAGGCCAGCTAAACTACTTTTGGTACCGGCAGCTTCTTGCAGAAATGTCTCTAGACTGTGAACTAAGCCGCAGCCCCATGTCTGCCCAGGAGGGGAAAGGTTTTTCTCTCTTGCCTTTTCCTTGCCCGGGGAAAGGGTGTGGTAACCGCCAGCTTTTGAGGACCACTAATGAGAGGTACAAGCTTGCAATGATCCAATTTCTGCCAGAAATTTCTCTGGACTCAGTTACTAAAATACAGAAATCCAAAACTGGCTGCGTGATTTCATATCTCTTCAGGTCTGATTCTAGGGGGGAAACTCCAAACAATAATAGTGAGTTTTTTGTTGAAATATTAAAGGTAACCAAAGTAAAGAGAAAGTAAAGTGAAATTTATCAGTTACACAGGTTGGGGGGGGGCTAGGGGCGTGCGAGGTATACTGAGTTTTTTTTTGGTGGTGGAATATGTGCACTGGTGAAGGGATGGTTGTTTGAGCATTGTAAAACTGAGACTTAAGCCTGAAAGCTTTGTAACTTTCCACATGGTGATTCAATAAAAATATTTATTTTAAAAAAATGTGTGAGGAGGGGCTGGAGCGATAACACAGTGAGTGGGCAGGGCATTCGCCTTGCATGTGGCTGTCCCAGGTTCAGTTCCCAGCATCCTATATGGTCCCCATGAGCACCGCTAGGAGTAATTCCTGAATTCATGAGCCAGGAGTAACACCTGTGCATCACCAGGTATGACCCAAAAAGCAAAAAACAAAACAAAACAAAAAAAAACAAACAACAACAAACCAAGAAGGTATAAGGAAGTGTGTGTGTGTATGTGTGTGTCTGTGTCTGTGTGTATGAGACGGTGTACGTGTTGATTATTACATGATTATAATATGTTACATGATTGCATATATTTGTCCAACACCATCACTCTGCTCTTAAAAGTGGTGGGATATGTAAATTATATCTCATAGATCAGATCAGAACTCCTGGCAGTTCCAGTCTTCATGAAGCCAGGCTCACCACCTTATTTAATTGATGGGGAAATTCTCGGGTCCAGGAGAAGGGCTTAGGATACAGTGGGTCCAGATCAGTGCAGGAGGGTGAAGTCATGGCAGATGAACCCCACAGACTTATGTCTTCTTGTCCCTACATCTTTCCTCTACATCAGGACTAAGGAAAAATCAAGAGTTGGCTCTTTCTGTAGGCAGGGAACATCCCGATAACTAGTGACCCTCTTCCAAAGGGCTGAGAGGGCGAGATCAGGAATAAAGGGCTCACACACAGGGCGTGCCTACCCCTGTCTGCCACCCAACATCATGGCCCCGAGCAGAATGCATTAGGACAGGGTGGATGGGCGGGGACTGTGTGGGCGGTGGCAGCTGTGCTGGGGACCTGGGGACAATGAGAATCTCAGGCTCCTCCCAGACTTGCTGGGTCCAAATCTACTTGGTCAAGTTTGAGAACAGGTCCAGGAGAGGATTTTGCCAAAATTAGGGCATAGGAGAAGAGGCCGTCCCACTTTCTCCTCGGGGGAAGCTGCGGTCAAGAGAAATGTCAGACCAGAGGGTTGAGAGCCAGTCACTGCCCTTTCTGGAGCTCAGGGCTCTCATCCATAGAATGGGGCAAAGGGAAAAGGGAAAAAGTCTGTGCTTGATCCCCTTGACAGTTGTAGGCAGGGTCTGGAGTGATAGCACAGCAAGTGAGTCATTTGCTTTGCATGGGGCTGACCAAGAGCGATGATCCTCGGCATCCCATATGATCCCTGGGGCAGTTCCCTGAGCATTGCCAGGTGTGACCCAAAAAGCAGGAGAGAGAGAGGGGGGGGAGAGAGAGAGAGAGAGAGAGACAGAGACATAAGAAAGAAAGAAAAGAAAGAAAGAAAGAAAGAAAGAAAGAAAGAAAGAAAGAAAGAAAGAAAGAAAGAAAGAAAGAAAGAAAGAAAGAAAGAAAGAAAGAAAGAAAGAAAGAAGGAAAGAGAGAAGGAAAGAAAGAAAGAGAGAGAAAGAAAGAAGGAAAGAAAGAGAGAAGGAAGGAAGGAAAGAAAGAAGGAAAGAAAGAGAGAGAAAGAAAGAAGGAAAGAAAGAGAGAGAGAAAGAAAGAAAGAAGGAAGGAAAGAAAGAAAGAAAGAAAGAAAGAAAGGAAGGAAGGAAGGAAGGAAGGAAGGAAGGAAGGAAGGAAGGAAGGAAGG